>NC_134484.1:247190413-247330413 GCF_040206685.1 Ascaphus truei | reverse complement strand
TTACTTTAGGGCTGCACCGTGTCTCCCAGACTCCTGGTTTTCGAGCCCAGATATCCCCAACTAATTTCCCACACGTTTGTAAGGTTCCACAAGGTTTATACTTTATTCAAGTATGGTTCAGAGGCTGTTACACTGTATATATAAAAATCCATGCAGTCAGCCTAAAGCATTTCCATAGGAGACATGTCTACCCCGCCTTCTGGCCTTAAAGGGAATCTAGGATATGGAGGTGTCAAGACCATTTGGTAGCAAGGAGAGGAAAAGGCCTGAGCAGCAATATGGGTTCCGTCAAACTCTGCGGAGCCTTCCCGGCAAATAGCCATGCCCTTTCTCTGACATCATCAGCCAGGTGAGCCCTGCTCTGATTAGCTGCTTAGAAATTTCTCAGGCTTTTTGATTGGGCCATTGTAATTTAGGAATGAAACACCAGAGGTATTATAAACCGCTGTGCAACTCAGATTTACAGTTCTCTAAGGTTCTCAAAGTTTTCTAAGCTTCTAAGCAGCAAATGAATTCCAAACTTTTGTCGAGAGAGGGGAGCTGTGGCATTTGGAACTACAGCTTGATTTCAGTTCCAAGACTTTTGTTAGGGTAAACTTTGGATTGATAAGCCCCTACACCAAGGAAAGTATAATTTTTTTACCCCAGTCCCAAGTAAGTGTATCATTGTGTGTTTGCTTTTTTTAAGTGAATAAACTACAAATGTATTTAATTGTCTTGTTTTGCTCAATGTATGATCCGGATAAAAAGGTGTAAATGGCCTTGTCTCCCATGACATACCCCCTTCATTCACCCCTTCTGCCCCCAATAAAGCTGCTGTTGTCCCTTAACCCCTTTATTGCCTTAGTGGTTAGCCACTAAGATAATGAAGTTGACTGTAAATGCATTTTTATTGCATCAGATTGATGCCGGGGGTCTCCAGTGCTGATATTAATGGATATCAGTGTTACGCTGTGCTCACCACAAACTAGACGAGATCCCTGTGCTGAGATGGGAATAGGCAAACACCAGCCACAGACACGGGGACCCCGTCCGGAATGTGGAATGGTCTTGCTGGCCCGTGTCTAGGTCAGGAGAGATCAGAATAAACATATACTTGCCGGGTTCGATGCAGGAGGGGTCCGGAGCGTGAGAGGTACTATTGACAAGGTCAAGACTGAAGAAGAGCAGATCGTCGGAGTTCATATCCAGGGTCAGGATTAGAGAGATGCGGGTCGTCAAAGTTCAAAGCCAGGGTCAGGGCAGGAGAGGTGCGGAGAGCCAGGTGAAGCCGAGATCAGTATTCCAGAGAGCGAAGGGTCCAAGGGCAGGCTGGGTCGGTACACTGGAGATCAGAACTAGGAACAAGGCAACAGGATAGACACAAGGCAGGTTAAGCAAAGGCAAACACAGGTAATGTCAGTCTATTCTCAGCCAAAGTGCCAGTGGCACAGCTGACCATAAGTAGCAGGCACTGACCAATCCCCCGGGTGGTGGAACGGAGGCGGGACTTCTGCAGAGTCCAGTGATAGGCTGGATGGGCTAAGGCAGCTGCAAGAGATGGAGCTAATGAGCTCTTCTTGACCCGTTGCTCAGGTGCTTCGCCCGCGTGTCACGCACGTGCGTCTCGCGTTGGTGACGCTCATGCGTCTCGCGATGGTGACGCGCCGTGCATCCAGCCTTTAATCCCACAATGCGGGGTCCGCGCCTGCGCACTGTAACAGCGAAGCGCGCCGCACCTGTGGGGGACACCCCACGCATGCGGGAAGAGGCGCTAGAGGACGACCGGGAACACAGAGGGCCGACAGCGGGCGCCGGATCGGGCCGCAGTTAAGTGTATAGTGCGGGACCTGTGCGGGGACGCGGGAGGACCCGCGAGTCCTTAAGTACCCCCCTCTTCAAGGGAGACCTCTGAGCGATTCCAGCAGGGTTTAAGGGGATATCTGTGATGGAACTTCTTGATAAGTTCAGGTGCGTGAATCTGTTGGTATGAAACCCAAGAACGCTTCTCTGGGCCATATCCTATCCAGTGGATGAGGTACTGAGTGGTCCTCCTGGAAATTCGGGAATCGATGATAGCCTGGATTTCATACTCCTGTTGTCCCTGCACGAGTTGAGGAGGTGGTGGCGTGGGGGAGTGATCCGGAAACCGGGAACTGTGATAGGCAGGTTTCAGCAAGGAAACGTGAAACACAGATGGTATCCTCATAGATGCTGGAAGTCGTAAGCAGTACACCACCGGGTTTATTTTTTCCAAGATTTGGACGGGGCCCAAAAATCTTGGTGCAAGCTTGAGTGTGGGAGTTTTTAAGCGTATGTTCTTAGAGGTTAGCCATACCTTGTCTCCTGGATTTAGTTCAGAAATCTTGCGGTGGTGGCGATCAGCTTGAGTCTTCTGCCTGGAAGCAGCTTTCTTCAAATTCTCTTGAATCTTGGTCCAAGAGGACTGCAAGGTCTGGACCCGGCTATCTACTGCAGGAACCCTAGAGGAAGAGGGAGTCATGAGTAGACGTGCCGGATGGAACCCATAGTTCGCGAAGAAGGGAGAGAGTTGCGTAGACTCATTCTGCAGGGAATTATGGGTGAATTCTGCCCAAGGGAGAAGGTCCGTCCAATCGTCTTGAGTCTCAGCGACAAGCAGCGCAGATACTGCTCAAGAGACTGGTTGGTCCTCTCTGATTGCCCATTAGACAGAGGGTGGTACCCAGATGAGAAGTGCAGGGATATGCCAAGTTTTGTAGAGAAGGCCCGCCAGAATCTAGAGACAAACTGAGAACCCCTGTTGGAGACGATGGTCAAGGGAATTCCGTGGAGATGTAAGATCTCCATGGTAAAGATGTCCGCCAAAGTAGGAGAATTGGGGAGACCCTTGAGTGGGATGAAGTGTGCCTGCTTAGAGAAGCGGTCAATAATTACCAAGATGGTGTTCATGCCTTTGCCTTTGGAGAAAGGAAGCTATACAATAAAGTCCATCGATAAATGGTTCATGGGGCGGTCAGGGATGGGAAGGGGATGCATAAGCCCCTGAGGTCTACTGTGGTGAACCTTACTCCGGGCGCATGTGGTGCAAGCTTTGACAAACTCGCTGATATCCCTTCGCATGTTGGACCACCAAAAAGTCTGTTCAATGAGGTCCGTAGTTCTTTTGGTGCCCGGATGACCCGCAGTTTTAGACGAGTGACCCCATTCCAGAATCTTCCTGCGGTGAATGGGTGAAGCAAAAAGACAACCGTCTGGGACCTCCAGACCCTCCGGAATGTTGGACTGGTCCATGAGAATTTTGTCCAGTACATCGAAAGTATTGGCAGATATGATGTACTTGGAAGGGAGTATGTATGGTCTCTACTCTAGCCTCGGTTTTGTCCTCACTTAGGAATTGACGAGAAAGGGCATCTGCTTTTAAGTTCTTGGACCCAGGAAAAAAAGAAATAATGTAATTAAAGCGGGAAAAGAAAAGAGACTATCGGGCCTGACGAGCTCCCAGATGACGAGCGCTCTCCAAATACATGAGGTTTTTGTGGTCTGTTAGAATAGTGATTGGTTTCTCCGTACCTTCCAACAGATGCCTCCATTCCTCCAAAGCGAGCTTGATGGCTAGTAATTATCTGTTGCCCACATCATAATTTCGTTTGTGCTGGAGAATTTTTTTTTGAGAAAAATGCACAGGGATGCAAATTGGCTGAAGGCGACTTTCTTTGTGACAAGATGGTGCCGGCTTCGATGTCTGATGCGTCCACCTCCAGTGTAAACGGAAGTTTAGGGTTGGGATGAATCAGGACCGGTGCTGAAAAAGGATTTCTTCAGAGATTCAAAGGCTTGAACAGCTGCAGGGGACCACGACGTGACATTGATTCCTTTCTTAGTGAGAGCAGTGATAGGAGTGACAATGGACGAGAAGTTGCGGATAAATCTTCTGTAGTCGTTAGCAAAACCAAGAAACCTTTGAATGCCCTTGAGGGAGGTGTAAAGCGGCCAGTCCAAGACGGACTTCAGTTTGGAGGGATCCATGGCAAACCTGGAATCCGAGATGACATTTCTCCAATTTAGCATAGAAGTGGTTCTGACGAAGACGTAGTAGTACCTGCTTGACTTGTTCAATGTGTTCGGGAAGGTTTTTTGAGAAAATCAAAAATATCGTCGAGCTAAACGATGAGAAAGACATTGAGAAGGTCCCTGAATATTTAGGTTACGAAATCCTGGAAGACAGCAGGGGCATTACACAAGCCGAATGGCATAACTAGGTATTCATAGTGACCGTCTCTGGTATTGAAAGCTGTCTTCCATTCGTCGCCTTGTAGAATTCTTACCAGGTTATATGCGCTGCGTAGATCCAATTTGGAAAAGATGGTTGCTCCTTGAAGACGATCAAACAATTTGGATATTAAGGGTAAGGGATATCGTTTTTTAATCGTAATCTTGTTTAACCCTCGGTAGTCAATGCATGGACGAGCTGATGAGCTCTTCTTGACCCGTGGCTTGGGTGTGTCGCGCGCGCATCGCACGCGTGTTGGTGACGTGCCGTGTGTCCAGCATCTAATCCCGCGATGCGGGGTCCACGCCTGCGCACTGCGCCATGCGGGAAGAGGTGCAAGGATGTCTAGGAACATGGAGGGCCGACGATGGGTGCCGGAAAGGGCCGCTGGTAAGTGCGGGGCGCAGGACCTGCGCGGGGACGCGGGGGGACCCGTGAGTCCTTACAATCAGCTCCGGAGACTCCCGGCATCAATCCGATGTACACCTCTCAACATCCCATCTCCTTTTTGAACTACGGACTCTATGCAGACTTACTGGCACCTTAAGCAGATACAAACACACAAAAATACGTCGCTGCACCAGACCAACAAACATAGAAACACAAATTACCTGGTGCAAGGGAGTAACCAACAGGAAACACACTAATAATCAAGAGATTATACACAGCCCCCTGTAGTTGCACTCAAGGTAAATGACACAATGAATGTGATGTCAATGAAGGTATATGGCAGTGAATAGCCAAATCCTAGTGTAGGATGCACAGTCAAAAAGGTCACACTACTTACTAAATAAAATAACAAAACTTTAATAATCTATGCTATAAAAACCGACGAAACACAATAAAAAATGCATACAAGTGCATTAATAAAATCCCCAGATGTGTAGGGTAACAGTACTTATTGAACACAGTGTGTTCCAAATAGCTGTAGTGTAATCAAAACGCTATATAACATGCTGCAGACTAGAGCATATTGGTATTATCATCAAAATAGGTAATGCAATATAGGGATACGCCTAATAGGGCCTCTATAGGTACACACAATGTGTGATGGTGGTGATGGGTTAATATCCTCCCTAGACCAAATCAATAAGGTCACAGATGTTAGGGGATCCCAACAAAACCCACAACTCAAACAGCGTATCCCTAGCTAAACCAAATCCTGCCGCAGGGTAAAAAACAAGCAGCAGGCGCAAAAGTAGGGGACCCGCGGTATTTAAATGCATCCAACAATGAAAAATACACCTCAGCACAGTATGCACTGTTGCGTGTGCTAATGTGATGGAAATATAACCAGATGAGATGCAGTCACGGTGCATAGAGGATACATAGAACTGCCCGCATGGATCGTATAGCATACAATTAAGATACACCACTAGGGAGAAATAAAGTGTCTCTGCAGTGTGTGAATCAAAGCGGGTCCCTGTAAAGCACAATACGACCTGATAAATGAGAGTCTCCTGCAGCTTGTGAACTCCGTATTCAGTTGGGAGCTGCCGTTACTCCAAAGACACGGTTCGCGCATTCGTCAGCGTAATGACGTCACGGCGTTTCCCCGACGTACGTTTCGCGCGTCATCACGCGCTTTTTCAAGGGGGAGGAATGAGTAGCGCTACTCATTCCTCCCCCTTGAGAAAGCGCGTGATGACGCGCGAAACGTACGTCAGGGAAACGCCGTGACGTCATTACGCTGACGCATGACCGAACCGTGTCTTTGGGTAACGGCAGCTCCCAACTGAATACGGAGTTCACAAGCTGCAGGAGACTCTCATTTATCAGGTCGTATTGTGCTTTACAGGGACCCGCTTTGATTCAAACACTGCAGAGACACTTTATTTCTCCCTAGTGGTGTATCTTAATTGTATGCTATACGATCCATGCGGGCAGTTCTATGTATCCTCTATGCACCGTGACTGCATCTCATCTGGTTATATTTCCATCACATTAGCACACGCAGCAGTGCATACTGTGCTGAGGTGTATTTTTCATTGTTGGATGCATTTAAATACCGCGGGTCCCCTACTTTTGCGCCTGCTGCTTGTTTTTTACCCTGCGGCAGGATTTGGTTTAGCTAGGGATACGCTGTTTGAGTTGTGGGTTTTGTTGGGATCCCCTAACATCTGTGACCTTATTGATTTGGTCTAGGGAGGATATTAACCCATCACCACCATCACACATTGTGTGTACCTATAGAGGCCCTATTAGGCGTATCCCTATATTGCATTACCTATTTTGATGATAATACCAATATGCTCTAGTCTGCAGCATGTTATATAGCGTTTTGATTACACTACAGCTATTTGGAACACACTGTTTTCAATAAGTACTGTTACCCTACACATCTGGGGATTTTATTAATGCACTTGTATGCATTTTTTATTGTGTTTCGTCGGTTTTTATAGCATAGATTATTAAAGTTTTGTTATTTTATTTAGTAAGTAGTGTGACCTTTTTGACTGTGCATCCTACACTAGGATTTGGCTATTCACTGCCATATACCTTCATTGACATCACATTCATTGTGTCATTTACCTTGAGTGCAACTACAGGGGGCTGTGTATAATCTCTTGATTATTAGTGTGTTACCTTAAGCAGATACCCTGGCTGACTGCATAGAGCCTTATAATAAATGTATAAAATACAGAAAACATATTTTAATACATGGGGGGCTTTGGACAGACTCATGACTGTAAGGGAAATAGGAGTAAGATGTCGGGGCTTGAAAACCAGGAGCCAGGGGGACACTGGACAGCCCCAGTGTAATTCTGTAAGGAATCGGGGAACAAGTCCCTTGCAGTGTCTTACCTCTTTGACCTGGCAATAGTGCCGCAGCTGCCGCTGCCTCCGCTCCCCTTCTCCACCCGTGCGCACACCCCCGCTCCCCTTCTGCCTCTGTCACGGAGCTTGGCTCCACCTCCTCTGCGCGCGGCGTGCACTCGTGATGCCGCGCAACGATCCCCGGCTACGTGTCAAGCACTACATTTCCCCTTGTCTCCTGTGACCTATCCCAGCCTCCGCTGGGGCCGCACCTCCGCTCCACCCCCGCTCCTATTGGTTTCCTGTTCCTGTTCTTGCTCTCAGTCAGTGCTCAGCATAACCTCTTGTTGTGTCTTGCCTTGATCCTGTCTTGTCTTGCAGTTTAACTTCTTGTGTACCGACCCGGCTTGTAAAGGAACCCCCTCTGGATATTGACCTCGGCTTACCCGCGACTACGGCGACTTCTCCAACTCTTGATCACGGCTACACGGAATTGGACCATTCTCCTATCTACACTCCCAGACCATGGCTAAACAGACTTCTACGATTCTACCATCTCCAATCCCAAGACCCAGCGAGTATATCGATTAACCTCTCTCTCCAACCAGACCCGGCAACGCTAGACAATCCGCCTTCCAGGCATGCTTCCGCTGCTGTGGGTGCGTGGTTTTGTACCGTTCCACCTCAGTGCCGGGGTCCTGCCTTGTTTGTGGGTAGCACAAGCGTTACAAACTCCCCCTGTGTGCTGGAAAATCATGCCTGCTCGCCGGGTAGAATTAAGGTACTACCAGTAGCTCCAGCCCCCGAACTCCTGCAAACAAAATAATTGCATTCTTACCCAAATATCCCACCTAAAACGTACACTCAGAAAGTTTCATGAGTCTGGGGCAAAGAGAACATGAAAAGTGTAAAATCAGGGTCATTTTTACTTGATACCAGCCCCTGGCCCATGGTGCTGTGGAGATGCCAGGGACCCATGGTTTCAGGGTTAACCAGTGGGCTTAACCTTTATTATATTTCCTGGTCACCCCCTTAGCATCACAATGATAAACCTCATAGTCTACTAATAAGGGTTTCTTGCAGATTTCTAGAGATACATGTACAGTGTGTGAGTAATTAGCCCATCTCTTTTTATTGGTTTACACTAGGTTGATAATTACTGACTATCTCTCCTGTTTGCGATATATTTCTCTTGGTTGGACTAATTCTTCATGGATAGACAAGCCGCTTCACATATGTATGCATTGCAGAAGGTCTTAATTCCAGTTTCAAATATTTACTTTGAGCTATTTGGTAGCCAAGTGGCATGAGTAGACATTTTGCTCAGACAGGACATACTTCCATAATTGCTTTTCACATTTCAGATACAGTTACATGACTTACTGCTGTGTTTGCTAGTTTCAGGAAAATGCTATGCATCATTTATAAAACAATTTCATATACATTATACAAAAAAGTGATGAGTGCATGTTCCTTCCAGAAAAAAAGTGTAGTTTTGCGTATCATTCAAATTACAGCCTCATCCCCTGTCTTTACCATGCTCAAATGATTACAATATTGAATTGTATATGGAAGAAATGTATTAAAACATGTAAGAAGTAGCTAACAGAAAAATTAATCAATTCTAAAACTTTGTCTTCCACGTACCAGCTTTATGTATGTCCAGAGTATACGTTAAAGTAGTAGTCCCCACTTTTTGTGTTTACATTGTTTTACCTTAACCATACCATGCCTTAAAAATACAGAAAAGTGGGGACTGCTTCCTGAGATATTTGTCGTGCTTTTGTGTGAGATACATAGAAACTATAAATATGTCCGCCAATAGAAAGCTATAACATTATCGGGAGATCATATTGCACATTGATAGACACTACAATATATATATATATTTTCATTCACCTGAGTGCTGTCTCCTTTTTGCTGCTATGCGGTAATGTGTACATATATATGGGGGTTCAATAGGAGCTTGTTAGGTGTCCAGTATGTTTTACAATTGTTGTTCAGCTAGTCTTGGCTGATTGGAGGGTGGCAACCTCCTACCTAATTGTAGCTCACCCCCTCCCACATTTAAATGGTTAAGGGCTTACTCCATAGCATCTTCCACTCAGGGGAACTTGCGTGCTTGCAGTATGGTTGTGACAACTCTAATACAGAGTGCTTTTCCTGGTAATGTACAGGTTAATAAAAGCTTCAATCAGACTTCGAACTTTGCAACTAATATTGACAGATTTACTATAAATCATTCTTCCTGTTATTACACAGGTTATTAAGAATTTATATTAGCGTTAGGGACCCCTGAATTGTGGTCTGCCGTGCAGTTGGCTCAGGGGCTTACAACAATTTTGGCCAAAAATGTTTAAACTAAAAGACCATTTTACTTAATACTGTAGATATTTATACATATATTTAGGCACTGTACCGTGTATGAGTTTCACTGGATGTGCTAATACTGAGCTCTGTCTGTGTTTTATGTTCTGTCTCTGGTTTTAAATATATATATATATATATATATATATATATATATATATATATATATATACACATTACCGCATAGCAGCAAAAAGGAGACAGCACTCAGGTGAATGAAAATAAATGTATTAAATACAGCACATAACTCCAACGTTTCGATCCCACAGGGGGATATATATATATACGTACAGTGTTTGATAAACTTATACATTTGCACGCCCCGGGCGAGTGGATTTAGCATTGTGGCGAGCTCCTATTGGCCCAAGCAGCACACGTGTGGTACTAGGTGGCGAGTAGATTTTTTTGTTCGGCGAGTAGATTTTTTGGTGATTTGTCGACCACTGTATATATATATATATATATATATATATATATATATATATATATATATATACATATATATACACACAAAACCCCAGCAATCTCTTTTTGGGAACCACTGAGCCCCCACAAAATATATATGTATATAAGTGTCAAAAAAGGAAAGCTATTGAGCGTGGCATATGTATACAACAAACAACAGAGAAGCCCAATGCTACATCCAATATGACAAAAATACACAGTAAAAAAAAAAATATATATATATATATATATATATATTTTTATTTTATTTATTTTTTTACTGTGTATTTTTGTATATTGTATATATATATATATATATATATATATATATATATATATATATATATTCACAATATTCACTTATGTATTTGACTATTGAGCACCTGGTTCATTTTTTTGTATGTTTCCCTTGAGAGATTTGGGTTACCTGAAATTGGATGCAATAGATCTTTAATAGACAATTATACCAACCATAGCAGTACCAACACATTTTTTTAATGAAAGTGGCATTTTATAATTTATGTAGAAAACAGGCATAGTGCAAGGCATCGTTCAGTCCCTTTGGAGTAACAATATCAAGGGTATAGATCCAAACAGTTGCATTGGAGTAAACGAGTGTCTCTGTCATCCCCAAGAGTAAGTGAGGGGACCCAATCTATCCCCATAATCCTGATTGATGCTGCTCCATGTCGGTTCTTTACATGATGTGTAATAAGTGAGGTCGGTTCCTCACCCTTTGTAATCTTGGACTTGTGTTCTGAGAAGTATTTTTTACGGGCACTCTGGGTTTTGCACACATACAGTAAGCCGCATGGACATTTCAAAACATATATCACAATTTTAGTATCGCAGGTGACATGAGTACATATCTGGACATTCTTTCCTGTATAGGGATGAGAAACAGTATCTCCTGTAGATGGAACAACCGCAACACCTAAAACAGCCAGGTTTAGGTTTAGATAGAACATGTATTGGTGTATATTTGTTAATGTCATCTGCTTTAGTCAATTTTTCTGCTATTTTAGTCCCCTTTCTTTAGGCAAAAATTGGTGATATTTTAAAAATCTGCCCAAATATACTGTCATTCTGAAGAACTGTCCAGTGTTTATATATTAGATGTTTCATGCATGCACTAGCAGTCGAGAAGGCAGTACAAAAAACAATGTTTGTTTTTCGGAACAGTTTTAGGCCTCGGCCATGCTCCCTGCTGGCGTGCTGAGGCGCGTCAGCGGGCCATCAGGGGGCGGGCCGGGGACGGGCGCGTCAATGGCCGGGGGCGGGCCAATGACGTCACGGAGCTGGTTCGCCCTCATTGGGCGAACCGCTCACGTGACCGGCCTGTCGCGCCGGCAAGCGGGGGAATTTTAAATTCCCCTAAGACCTGCGCTTCCGCAAGCGCGCGGAAGCCAGGTGAGCCCCTACTAAAGCCGCTCTTATTGTGGCTGTAGGGGCTCAGTGCTGAGCGGGAGCGCGCATCAGCACGCTTCCGCCAGCAAGCGCTAGACATGGCCAAGGCCTTAGGCTTATCAAGACGTACAAGGTATTGTATAAGGTATTGTTCCAAAACTTGTGAAGATTAACCTCCCTGCAGGAAGCGATTCCACATCTCAATGAATTTAGTCTGTTCATGATCTTATTCAGATACAATGCATATTTTTTATACTTTGAGTGCCAAGGCCCAGCTGTCGTTTGAACAGGTATGCGAGCAGGAGATGCAGCAGCATGTGTTGCATGTACAAGCAGGTCAGGATGGTGTCAGGGTTGCCCAAGCAGGGCCCAGTTCTAACCTGCCTTGCCTGACATGACAGGTTTTGAATTAGTGTAGCTGGATCTGGTTTCTGCTACACCGTCTGAGTCTGCTATGCCCAGAATCTCTACTGCTGCTCTTTCTGGTCTAGATTTGGCACATGAAGCATCATCAGGTTGTGATGTTGGGGTTCAGGAGGTGGAAACTCAGACAAGAGGAGTTGGTATGGTGGCAAAGATTACTTCAATCATCGAGGAAGTTGTGACTTCTGTATGACCGTCTGGTCCATGGAGTGTTTCAGTTAAGTTTGAAGAGGGTGAGGGTGACACTTCTGATGAGTTTAGTGATGAGCATCCTGGAGAAGAAAAAGGGGAAGATGTGGATGTGCCTCTCAAAGGCGTCATGGTGGTAGTCCCCTGGTTGGCATTTCAGCCTCTTCCCCTAGTTCGCATGGCTCAGTGAGTGATTCTGTGGTGTACACAGGGGGCTTTGCAGTGCAGTGGTGTGTAGGGCAGGAGCAGAGGGCACCTGGGAATGAGTGGTTTGCAGCAACACTTACGACCAAGCACTATGATGTTAAGGAAGGCAGCGGCGAACCTTTGCCTCCTCATGTGTCTCCAGATGTGACGATCCAAGTTATTGTGGCAGAGCCCCCACAACCGACTGAATGAGGCAGTCACCTATTCCTTCTCGACAGCATACCTTGCCCACATGGGCTACAAGCTCCATTCCTGCTGTAAAAAGTTACTTCTCCACAGAGTGGAATGTAAGCAACTCTGCATCATCAGTTTGTGCTCTGGTCTCCTCTCTGTTGGGGACTAGAGCTAAGCACAGGTCTCATGCCAGACTCAGCAGCTTGCTGCTGAGACTGGAAGTCAGTATACTAAGACTTTGAAGGGGTTTACCCCAAACGAGGCGGGACCACGGTGCTGAGGTGGGAAAAGATATAACGCAACCCACAGCCACAAGGGCTCGTCTTGAGTGTAGAATAGTCTGGATATCCGGGCCGGGGCCCAAGAGGTACGGATAGTAGTAGGTACTGTTAGCCAAGTTCCGGGGTTAGAGAGAGAGACGTAGTCATTTTACCGTAAGCCAAGGTTGGGTGCGGAGAGAGCGGAGTAGTCATATTGCTGTATCCAAGGTTGGGAGCAGAGAGAGCGGAGTAGTTGTATTTCCGTATGCCAAAGTCGGATGCCAGAGGTTCGGAGAAGTCAAGGAGGAAGCCGGTTTGGTACACAAGGACGGGACTGCAAAACAAGACAGGACTAGGGAGGCAGAGAGTGATGAGAACAGCAACAGGTTCTATGCTCAGCCAAAGTGCTAGTGGCACAGCTGAGCATATGTAAGAGACAGGGTCCAATGGGAGAACGGCAGTGTGGAGGTGTGTGCAAAGGTGAGACAGTGATAGGAGGTATGGTAAGCAGATTCAGGCGAGCTCCATGGGATGGAGCTTAAGTCGACCATGCGTGCGTCCGTGCACGCTTGTGCGTATCTGCCGTCCTTGAGGCAGTATGCCTTTAAGAGGCAGGAGTGGGTACCGCGCCAGAGCATTGACAGGAGCTGGGGCCTGCAGAGGCAGGAGTGGAGAGAGCCGGAACAGGTGAGTGGGGAGTGCGCCGAGGTCGGCACGGCTCCCCAAGCCTTACAGTGCCCACTCTGGTCTGTCTTCCCTTTAATAGACCGGCACCATGGGCCGTAGACGCCACTCGCGAAAACCCCGTTCCTGACCTGCAGCGATTACGCTGAAGCAGGAGGACCTGCTTGATTTCCTGCTGCCGACTCCCTGCTTGGACTACGACTACCCGGACATTTCCTATCCTGACTCTGGCTCGTCCAACGACTACGCTGTTCTCTCCAGTCCTGAACCTGGCCTGTTTGACTATAAACTTTGCACTCTGGACCAGTCTTCGCGATCTAAGGTCGGTGATTTCATAACCCAGCCTCAGCCATGCGGTCTGGCCCCGGTTTGTGGCGAGCACAACCGTAACACACTAGAAGTGATGGGACAAACTAACTGTCAGCAAAGACAGGGGGGAGGGCAGAATAGGGCATTCTGAGAAGAATCTCAGAGGTTGCTATATCAATCCACTGATTAAGGCTGTGTAAACAACATGTAACAATAATGTTGCCTTTTCACATGCAGCTAGCTGCTGGGACAGGGAAAATAACAGGCAGCTAAATTTAGGGAGACATGAATCCTATGAGCTGCAAAGGGAGGCAGAGAAATATGAAATCCTGTTCCAGGACACTCCCCGTCTGGTATCTGGAGATACCACTATATAATAGAATATGTGGAACATATGTGGAATGCAAACAAATATAACATCATATTCTCAAACAATGCGAAAGTCCACATCCACATAACGATGTGATACCAGCCGGTACCACTGGCTTCGAGATCCTTTGGCAAAGTCTTTTAGCAAAGGATGTTGGGTGGATGCACCGGTCCAGGTTAGCTGGGTGCACCACAATGTCTCTCTGTGAAAGTCTCTGGTGCTGTTTCTTTTTAAACTTATGGAAGAACAGTCCTTTTGTTCCTGTAATTTTATCTACCGAGTGCACCCCCTTGTAGGTATGCCAGTCGTGGTAGCCTGTCACTCTATCACCTGGCGTTTGACAGGAGATGGCTTTTGACTCCTTGCGGAAGCGGATCAACACTCCTGGAAGACTGGTTGTCAAGTCTGGTCCAGTGAAGAGGGTGTCGTTCAGGGATGCTCCCTGGTGCTGAGAGCTGGAGCTGAACACTACCCTGATTTGATCGGGTTTCTGAGGGTGGTAGACACCAGACGATTGGAGGTACCAGCATTCCTCACCTTCCTTCAGTGGAGGTGCTGGCTTTACGTGGCCGCTAAGGAATATCTCTGGATGAAGGCCACAAAGTAATTTTTGGACTCCGGTTTCCTTTGTAGGTCGCAGCGGAGTGAAGTAAGCCTAGAGATGGCATGCTCTTTGTTGTTTGGGAGGCGTCTTCTTGATGAACGGAATGGTAGAAGGATCACTTTAGAAATTTAGAAACGAATTGTGAGCCCCTGTCGGAGATGATGGTCAACGGCACTCCATGGAGACGGAAGATTTCCTGGACGAAGACATCCGTGAGCCTGGAGTAATTCGGAAGACCCCTCAAGAGGACAAAGTGAGTCTGCTTGGAAAAGCGGTCAACGACGACAAGGATAGTATTCATCCCCTTGGAAGTCGGAAGGTCCACTATAAAATCCATTGAAATATGGTTCCAAGGCCGATCTGGGATTGGTAGTGGATGAAGAAGACCTGCTGGTTTGACCCGGGGCACTTTGTTGCGAGCACATGTGCCACATGCCTTAACAAATTCCTCCACATCTTTAAACATCTCTGGCCACCAGAAGGCCATGTCCCTGGGTGTCCTGCAGATTTAGAGGAGTGTCACCACTCGAGGACACTCTTTCGATGTTGCGGTGCGGTGTAGAGCCTTCCCTCCAGGACCTTGAGACCCCTGGGAACCTGTGACTGACCAGAACGGATTTTGTCCATGACATCAAAAGAATTTGCCAATAGAAAAAATTTGGACGGAATTATTGTCTCCAACCACTCCTCCGACCTATGTTCTACCAGGAATTGCCGAGACAGGGCATCTGCCTTCAGGTTTTTGGAACCCGGGATGAAGGAAATTATATAATTGAACCTGTTGAAGAATAGTGCCCAGCAGGCCTGTCGGGAGCCCAGACGACATGCCCCTTCCAAGTAGAGGAGGTTCGTATGTCAGTAAGAATGGTTATGGGACTCTCTGTGCCTTCTAAGAGATGCCTCCACACCTGTAATGCCAACTTGATGGCTAAGAGCTCCCTGTTCCCCACATCATAGTTCCATTCCGAGAGAGAACAATTTTTCGAGAAGAAAGCACATGGATGTAACCTTGCTAGTGGTGAACTCCTTTGAGACAAAATGGCACCGGCACCGACATCTGAGGCATCTACTTCCAGGGTAAATGGAAGTTTGGGATCTGGGTGGACGAGGATAGGAGTGGACACAAAGGCTTTCTTGAGGATGTCAAAAGCTTGGGTAATGGTCCCGGGCGAGGGATTTGCACCTTTCTTGGTTAATGCCGTGATGGGAGCTACGGTAGTGGAGAAATTTCAAATGAATCGACGATAATAATTAGCGAAGCCCAGAAAGTGTTGTACAGCCTTGAGATTAGTCGGACGAGGCCACTCTAGATTAGTTTGGAGTTTTGCTGGGTCCATAGTAAAACCGGAATCAGAGATAATGTATCCCAAAAATGCCACTGAAGTTTGGTGGAATTGACATTTCTCCAGTTTTGCAAACAGACGGTTCTCCCGGAGGCGTAACAGTACCAGCTGGACATGGCTAACGGGTTCTTGTGCAGACTTCGAAAAGATCAAGATATCATCCAAATAGACAATGAGGAATTTGTTAAGGATGTCGCTGAATATCTCGTTGACGAAATCCTGAAAGACTGCAGGTGCGTAGCATAAGCCGAATGGCATAACCAGATATTCATAATGGCCATCGTGGGTGTTAAATGCGGTTTTCCACTCATCTCCCTTGCGTATCCTCACCAAGTTGTAGGCGCCCCGCAAGTCCAATTTAGGAAAAATGGCTGCGCCTTGAAGGCGGTCGAAGAGCTCGGTAATCAGAGGTAAGGGGTAACGATTCTCAATAATCAATGCAAGGGCGAAGTGACCCGTCCTTTTTCTTTACAAAAAAGAAGCCAGCACCAACTGGGGAGGACGATTTTCGGATGAAGCCCCTCTCCAAATTCTCCTGAAAGTAGTCATTCATGGCCTTTTTCTCAGGAAGCGAAAGTCGAAACTTGCCTTTTCACTTGAAAAAGACCTACTAAGGTCGAAACGGTCGTTGTGTATGGTGCAATAAATTTGATACTTTTGCAAATCCGTGGAGCGCTGGATCTTTCCTTTTCACAGTTCAAACTTGGATATTTGTGACAGGTATCCCTTTGAACCAGCAGCACCGGTAATACTTTTTTGTTTTGTTTTTTAACTAATGGTGTGCAGCATATCACTGTTCATTTGGCTTATTTTGGCCCCCACTAGATGGTCAAAATAAAATAGGATGGCATTATTCATCTTTGGCAATGAGATCATTATGATGATGGACCAGTGGTAGTGCTAATGGTGGTGGCATTGTGGACATGTATGTATGTACGTGTATATTTATTTATATAGCGCCATTAATGTACCTAGCGCTTCACAGCAGTAATACATGTGATAATCATATAAATAACAAATAATACAAATAACACATAATGGGAAGAAGTGCTTCAGACATAAAAGTGAAGAAAGCAGTAATCCAGGGACATGGTCTTCTGTTTAGAAAATGTATTCAGCAATGAAACCAACGTTTTGACTGCCACACAGTCTTTGTCAAGGTGAGGGCTGACACATATCAATAAAGCACACATATACATACACCCTTTACTCAACCAACGCGAATAACTGCTGCTGGCAAACGGCGCGAAACCGGAATCAGCCGTGATGTCGCGGCCGCGACAGGGGTCCGCACATGCGCACCACATAGCTCATATCAGTGTGAGCCTGGTGCCAGTTTACGGCACTCAGTAATGACGGCCGCACATTACGGTATCACAGCAGTCTCCCCTCTGGTTGGTATGGCAACAGAAACGCCAAATGCAGCAATGTAAAATGTAAACATGATGCTGTGAACTGGAATTGTATTGTATTGTATGTCTTTATTTATATAGCGCCATTAGTGTACATAGCGCTTCACAGTAGTAATACATGTGGTAATCAAATAAATAACAGATAATATAAATAATAGATCATGGGAATAAGTGCTTTAGACATAAAAGTAACATTTCGGAAGAGGAGTCCCTGCCCCGAGGAGCTTACAGTATAATTGGTAGGTAGGTAGAACCTACAGAGACAGTAGGAGGGAGTTCTGGTAAGTGCGTCTGCAGGGGGCCAATCTTTATGTATCCTGTGTTCAGAATATCCACAGTGCTATTCTCCAGCATCCTTGTGCCAGTGGCTCACTACTAACATGGTCCCTAACCAAAGAATAAAATAAAGAAGCAAATCCCAGCACACCAGTACCATATAATAATCCTATTGTACAATTGCAAGCAAACAAGTTTGACAGATGTTTTGCCTTCTGTCCTTCTTATACATCCCTGCTTACTTTCTCTTACATGTACAGAAATGATGCAGAACCTCTCTCAAACTCCAAATAAAGGTACTGTGTGCTGCCGGGGAGGTACACAGAAATGGATGCAAAAGTAGATGGATCGTGTCAAAGAGGCACGGTCCACACAGAGAATCCCTTTAAAGAGGCGCACAACAGACCAGAATATTATAGTATAATTATTCTAAAGTGGTCTTCACAGGATTGCAAAAAGGCAGTTAAAAAGAAGTAACTTTATTAATAAATTCATATAATGTATTATATGAAATTATTAATAAAGTTACTTCTTTTTAACTGTCTTTTTGCAATCCTGTGAAGACCACTTTAGAATAATTATACTATAATATTCTGGTCTGTTGTGCCCCTCTTTAAAGGGATTCTCTTTGTGGACCGTGCCTCTTTGACACGATCCATCTACTTTTTCTCTTACATGTTCTTATCTATATAAAATACTGTAAATCCTTTGGCCCATATTTACTAAATGCTATATGCTATGAAACATACTGCAGTGCCAGAAAACATGTCATGACCCATTCACCTGAATCTGTCTTCATGCTCTGGAAGGTATTTTATGGTATAGCACCATTTATTAAATATTGCCCCTTTTCTCATATGTTATATCTACTTTAAGACACAAAAATATATATATACTCTGCATTAGTGTGGCATCACCTCTAAATATTTTCTGTCCCATGCACTGTTAATTTGTAATTATTGATTGTAATATATTTTAAATATCTAGTGTTGTTTAGTAATCCATGAGATTACAGAAATAAATGCAAATTCCGGGTGATGAACCTAAAGCTTCTCTATGGGTCACAGATATTACCAAGCATTAGAAACTGCTGAGTTAAATATCAATGATTCCTATAAATCATCCCACTTCCAGCACAAATGACAGTACGCACTATAGACTTATCTAAGGCACACCACATCCATCCCAGATCGTTCAGTGTCAGAGGTAGACATTAAGCCCATGACCTTGTAGTTGATATAACATTGAGTGAGGAAAATCACACAATAACTAATTACTGACATTGTTGTTGATAAATGATGCCAAGAACCATTTGGAATAGGCATTAGGGTATTAATTAAATGAAAAAAGGAAGTAGGTATGAGATAACTAGGGATAAAGAATGATCAAAAACCTTTTTCCTGTTATATTTTTAAGACTTTTCAAGATGGTGTTCCATCATTCTTATGTAACCTACAATTCATTTTACCTATGCAAACAAACAAAAACATTAAAAGTGCAAGCTTTTTTGATTTACATAACTTTACCTTTTCCTTTCAAAACTGTATTTTAAACAGTGTTGAAATAATTATTTATTAATTTATTTCTTGCATTTGAATGCCTATCAGTGCAGACAATATTATTGGGCAGATTGCCTATTCGTTTGTGATTGAAATACAGATTGTACAATGTTACAATTTGTTTTATATGGTTGCAAGTAATGTGTTTGCACTTTTCTGTTAACAGCAATTTCTCCAAACTTAAGGGGCTGATTGACAAAACAGTGATAAAATCAGTGCATTTGCGCCCGACTATGCACTAAACGACGAAAAAAAGAATCGCCTGGCTATTTAAATCGCCAGTTTTGACCGCGTTGCTATCACGGTATGCAGAAAGCCCAGAATAACTTTCACAGCAACATTTGCAAAACTAGCAAGCAGCCGGCGACGTGATCATCGCCTCTCTGAAAAGGGCTCACCCGCCGATTTCTTTCGGCGACGCCTCTCCCTGCGCAAATCTCGCCAGAGATCAAACATTTTTAATATATAATGTAATACTATTGTATGGTAGCAGGGGGTCTCCAGAGCAGAACCTTGTTGATTTGAGGTCCGGGGACCCCCTGATTTCAGAGATATGCCCCATTATGGGGTGCCGGTAACTCCTATGCATTTTATTCCCACGGTCACGTGACGCAGGACATTTAAATGCAAAGGAGATACCGGTACCCAATAACAGGGCCTGTATCTCGGGAAGCAGGGGGTCCCCGGACCTCAAATACATGAGGTTCTGCTACGGAGACCCCCTGCTACAATACACTAGTATTAAAACCCAAATTAAAAAATGAACAAATTTGTTACTGTAGCGGCTCTCTGCTATGGTAATGAAGTTACTTTAATGTAATTTTTATTAATATTGTGCAGGAGCAGGGGGTCTCCTGAGATGCATCACATTGATTTCAGCCTCGGGGCCCCCCTGCTTCCCGAGTTACAGGCCTAGTTATGGGGTGCCGGTATCTCCTGCATTATTTAAAACCCCCAATCACGTGACGCCGATGATTTAAAAATGGCGGCGATACCGGCACCCGATGCCCATACCAGGGCCTGTAACTCGGGAAGCAGGGGGTCGCTGAGGGATAAAGCAAAGCGCTTCAGCTCACGAGCCCCCCTGCTCCTGCATACTACAGCTGAACCCCATTATAATGCGGTGCATGAGGCCTTTCCCGGCATCTGCAGCTCTCTCCTCTCTGCAGCTATCTCCTCTCCCTGCTTCATCAGGCTGCGGCCACGTGTGCGGCGCACATCTCCAAGGTTTTTTTTTTTAAATTATAACATTCAATGCTTTATTGCTAATGACACATACATACACACACATCCCCCTGCCAGCAAGAATATAATAAAAAATACCATCTAATGGCCCCTAACCCTTTAATCACCTTAGCAGTTAGTAACCGCTATAGTAATTAAGGGGTTAGCCCACCCTCCTCCATTACCCACCCAGACGGCCTAACATCCTCCCCAGGCAACTACCCCCACCCATTCATTGGTACAGTGGGTACATCATGGCCATATAATATTGGCATGATTTAACACTATAGTAATAAATGGTGAAGCTAAAAAAAAACAGACCCAAAATACAACATATTACATATAAAAATCAACACATTACAAATGCCAATAAACAAATTAATTGGCACAGTGGTACATCATGGCTATATAATATGGGCATGATTTACCACTATCGCAGCCAATGGTCAACCTAATAAAAAAAACAACCACCAACAATATTCAATTGAATCAAAACAATCACCAAATAAACAACAATAAACAAGTAAAAACAACAAAATTACCAGCAATCAATACAGCAAATACCAAATAAGCACCAGAATTATAAATCCAAACACCAAAATAAACCATCAATTAATAAAATAAAACTCCAAATAAAACTCCAAATAAACACCATTGTTAAAAAGCAAACAACAAAAATTAACAGAAATAAACAATTGAAAACACCACCAAAAGTTCCCATCATTAAAAATCTAGACATAATTTTTTTTGTAGAAGTGCTATATCTTCCAAATTTGCTTTTATGCAACAGGATTGTTACCGCAGGCCAGTGGAGACCCACGGGGACCACCTGAGGACCAACGGACACCCATGGGAAACACCCATGGGGACCACCTGAGGGCCCCCAGACACCCATGGGAACCACTCGAGTGCCCCCAGACACCTGTGGGAACCATCCGAGGGCCACTAGACACCCGTGGGGACCACTTGGGGACCCCATTGGGGGCCCATGGACACCTGTGGGGACCACCCGAGGACCCCCAGACACCCACGGGGACAACCCGGGGTGCCCGTTGGGGCCCACGGACATGGACAAAAAACCCGAAAAAAAGACATTTATATACATTCAATATTTTTCTTACCTTTAAAAGCGTTGACCCTCCGAATCCCGATGTTTCTGCAAGCTCTCATACAGCGACGTCATCAAAGTCAATCCAACTCCATCCACCTTGAAGATACGGAACAGGAAACAAAATTATTCTTTCTTTTATCTTCTATCACCTTCTATCTTCTTCTGTCATTATTTCTTTATTTTCTTTAATGTTCTATCTTCTTTCTTCATCTGCCAATAAAACCCCATGGTAAATCCCAATGGATGTTGTCTCGTCTTCTTTCTGTTAAATGAGATGTCAAGGACTTATATATGGCCTGTGATGTCACCTTTTCAGGTCAGATGGTACAGCTTCATTCTTATTGGATGTTGTATCATGTGCCCACCTCTTTTTTTTTTTTGTTAAGGATATGACGTCATTTCCAAGGGAGTTACGTCACATCCTTCAAATCACATGGTATATCACATGGTATTACAGCCAATGGGATTGAAGACAATTGGTTGCTGTACCATATGATAGGTCACATTAGTTCAAAAGGATGTGACATCATCCCTAAAAGTGATGTCCCCCTTAGAAGAAGCATACGGGTTACACGAAACGATCGTCGGGGCTCGATGATGTTGGGCTGATGACATCATCTGATAGAGACTGATACTGACACCGGCTGTGAACGCTGCCTGCTATAAACGGTTGTATGACGATAATACTAGATACCAATGTGCTTTCTGTGTGCTCCGTATGAGGCAGAGAATTGTGCAGGCATTTGTGTTTGACGGTGGACACATGATTTCTAATATGTACCTCCGCGGGAATTAAGTCATTAACTATTGCTAATATTTCTATGCAAATGATACATCCTGAAATACTAATGTACAGTATATGGCTGGTACATTTAAGTAGCAACTAATTGACCTAGCCTATGCAGTGTGGAGGTTCTCCTTTGGCAACAATATGTTGTATGTTTTTGCAGTCCCTTCTTTTGACATGATAGACATCGTGTATTTACTCTAAAGACATTATATGTAGAGTAATCTGCATATCCGGTGTCCTTTCCTGATTATTTGGGTTTTGAATGCAACATACTACTAAATTGCATTTCTATCAGTACTGTGATTAACCCTTATCTCGGTACTATCAGTCTCACCATTGGGGATTTTAAATAATTTATTTTCACTGTATATATCTATTTGAGCACTTAGAGTTTTTGACTATTAAAATTGTATTATTTAATTTTAACTGGAATTACCTTTTTCAGAAGAATGTATCACTGAGCTTAGAGATCATCCTTATTGCCTAAGATATTATATCTTACACACATATATAATACTTGTGTATGGCTGAGTGCAACAATAGGGGTCTCTTTATGCTGACCATTCTTGATCAGTTTTTGTATTTATCTTTGTATATTCCCCATGCACCCCATTTTCCTATTCGCCATTATCCTTGGAGTAGTAAAGTTGAGCGGTTGTCACTCCCTTCCTTTACAGAGGTGGTAACAGCAATTTAAATGTCATGGGATCAATTAATTATAGTCCTAGGCAAACCAATAGAGGACATTGATCACAATAATAAAAACATGATCTCTCATATTTTAACGGCAGGAAGATGTTTAATCTCAGTATATTGGAGGAATCAGAATACTAATACTAAAATGTATGATTGAGAGGAGAATAAATGAGGTTATAAGGATGGAAAGGCTGACAGCCCATTCTGCACCATAGAATGAGTTCGTTTTTTAAGATTTGGGAGCCTTGGATAAATGTCCAAAGGTCAGGAGTTCTAGGAAATGGCTTTTGACTCAGATTAAGCCATCCAAATAAATCTTCATGGAATAGCAAACTAGAGGTTGCTGTTAAAAGTGGCCCCCTAAAGCCACTCATATCCATCTGTAAATATGTAGAGATTATCCATTGATGTTGATTGGTAGTTGAAGATATTAACTATGCTATGTTATGTGTTTTGAATTCATAAACCGGTATTTTGGGAGTAATGTGATGGTCCCCCCCTTTTATGTTATTCCCCACCCCCTTTTTTCCTTTATGTACCCTCTTCCCTATTGAAAACTCAATAAAACAATTTGTGGGGTACAAAAATTCTACGCCTTTAATCAGGGGCAGTTGCAATAACAGCAATGCTGTTGGTGTTTTGTTTTATAATAAACAAACAGCCCTGGGAAGCCTCACGCAACGTGCGTGAGTCTTGCGAATTAGGACTGCCCCTCATGGTTTCACACAGCATGAGCTAAATCCCAAGATGCCAGTAGAGCCAGAGACATAGCCCTAATTAGAGATGGGTGAATTTTTGGGGCGAATTTGGATCCGCAGCGGATTTGCCGGTACCTTTGGTCTGCGGATTTAAGTGGACAAATGTCAAAAAGCGCGATTCGCATTTTGCAGATTTTTTATTATTATTGCCAATACACACCATGGATTACGCAAGTCATGAATTGATTTGTGGAATCCAATCTGTGGATTTAGCAATCCGTTGGCGGATTCTTAAGAATCCCTCCATGGGTTGTTTCCAATGGCGGATTTTGATGAATCCGCATGGTTTGTAACAATCCAAATCCATTTACAGATTTTACACCATGAAACGGATTCGGGAGAAACATTAACGAAAATCTGGGAACTCCGGATTCACTCATCTCTAGTCCTAATCCTGGCTCCAGCAGCATTCCCATCTCTCCCTGACATCCCAGACCCCACCACTGTCACAGACTCCATCCCTGGCAGGCAAGCAGGAACGATTCCCCTGCTGGAGATGATGAGGGGTTTCACGCAAATCTATGTGTGAGGCCGTCTCATGCTCTTGAATGGGGAACCCTTGACAGAACTGAACAGGTTGTAGTAAGTGTGTTTTTTCTGTCTATTTTCCAGTCTTGAACTAAAGTTACACAGTTTCTGGACTACTATCATCAACTTTGAAGCACTGAGGTACATTATTCATTAAAGAGCCATAATGTCGATTAGGCACTACCACATGGAAACTTCCACTGATTTGAATTGAGTTTTTGTGTCCTGACCAGCACTTCAATGGACCCTCTCCCCCACCCCCCACCCCCCACCCCATACATGTTTGGAAAAATCTTAATTAAATGTATTCAATAATTATTGGGAGACAGTATTTCCTAAAAATGTTCAACAATCTTATTACAAATGAATGACAATATAGTGTAGAGATAATGAAAAACATTTCAAATTAATTATTACGTGCATTATACTGTACATGCTTTTGGGCTAAACAAAGTAATACAGAAATTATTCAAATAGTGGGAACAATCACAAATATGGAAGAAGGCTATTCTCAGCACACTGTCTACACTATTTAAAGCTAATATGGTGCACCAAACTTTTTTTGTATGAGATAACACATAAAAATTGTATTATTTTGCTCCTGCAATGTGTATTGCTCTTTTAGCTTTAAACAAATAGCTTGGTAAAGCTCTTTTTTTTATATATAGAAAGAGAGTCATGAAGGTAATATTAGCTATGTCCAGAATACCACATAAAATATTCATTGCAAAATCATACATCACCCATTTACACTCACTTTAGAAAGATTTCCTCCAATATTTGCCTCTGGCAAAACTCCATAGTAAATAAGACACAAAGATTCCTTTAAATCTAGTAAACATTTATGAGTTTTTTTAAACATTCTTTATCCACGGGGTCATCTTTTTTCCTTAATGCCAGCCATAAAGGCACTGATCCTCAATATATGCTGCATAATAAATGTATGATATATACAATTTATCCCACTTAAATTGCAGTCCCCCTTCAATGTCTTGTCTCGGGCTACTGAATATTAGTGTAGACACAGCTACTCAGTCAAGGGTTTTTAAAATGAGAGCTAGAAGAGTCTATTTCAAGGTAACATACTGGAAATTATATATATTTTTTTGTCAGTAGCAAATCATCGCTACATAGCCGAGAATAAGGATTTCTTAACAAAAAAAAACATTTTTATTTTGGAAAATTATGGTCACACGCATTTATTTATTTTGGATAAAAAAAAGCCCCAATAGAATGAAAAAGGCATAATGAATAGAGATGGGAGAACATTTTCGAAGAAATCTGAATCTGCCACGGATTGCTCAGTTTCTTCCAGTTGTGGAATTCTGTGGATCAGTCTCAAAAAAGGCAGGTTTTTTCCGATCAATGAAAATCCGTCAGACGGATTTGAAATCCAAAACTGCAAACTGTATCCGAATACGCAAACTGAATTATAATGGGAGGATGAATATATGAACAGGGTTTTAGGCCGTTGTGTTGTAGGCAGGGTTTAGCTATGGATTGGTTAGGGCTGCTGCTGCAGTAGTACTGTAGGTCAAACCTTTTTACATTATTTACCCAATAAAACTTGTACCTTTGTGTGTGTCCAATGAACTTTCCAGGATGTGTGGGGCCTATCTAGCCTCAGTGGCACGGACTCTTCTCCTTAAGTGTTTCTGTTTTTATAATATAAATGTAGCCACTTTTCCTATGCCTAAGAGAACTACGCGTGCTGGGAGCCTGGGGTGAGCTCTTTCCCCTTGCAGTGCAGCGCCTCCACCTATGAGGGATCCCAGCGTTGGCAGGATAATCCCTCACAGGAACCAATAAACAGTAATGAGTAATACACCACCCAATGTATATAACTAAGGTTTACTGTGCACAGTTCTAACACCTGATATAACAGATAATAACTGTACCCACAGTATAACCCCAAT
Organism: Ascaphus truei; assembly: GCF_040206685.1. Taxonomy (NCBI): domain Eukaryota; kingdom Metazoa; phylum Chordata; class Amphibia; order Anura; family Ascaphidae; genus Ascaphus; species Ascaphus truei. The sequence goes on along the minus strand of NC_134484.1, from coordinate 247,304,374 downwards.
GTCCCAACACTTGATGTGTCCCAATGTCCCAACTCTTCCCCCAAAGTACTGAGGGAGCTGTGGCATCAATACCCCTGGTGTCCTGTCGCAGCAAGTCCTACCAAAATGTGAGGTAGCGCTAACACCTGTGGATGTAGTTGCACTTTGGGTACCTGCCTGAGCACTCCAGTACCTAGGTGCTGCTAGTCACAATGGGTTGGAGCGGGTCCCACGTAGTGGGGCCTCCAAAACAAATCTCCTCTCTCTTAAGGGTCCTGATCCGCCTTGTGGTATGAGCTCCAGCCAGATGGTCTCACACAAAATCTCTGGCTCCTGTTACCTGGTCCCAGGCCGCAGGATGCCGTGTGGCCTTCCGGTGACCAGCGCAGTCTAGTATAAGGGGAGTTTCCCTATCTGGGGCCTTCCCTACAACACTTACTTAGGTTGACTCAAGGCCTCCTCCAGCACTGACTCGTGGGTTTTCCACGTGCGGAGGATATCCTCTTCCTCCTGCCTGCATGAATCCTATTGGCTGAGACGGCCCCACATTGGCAATTCCTCCCTCTAGGGATTCTGGGACTTGTATTCCCGTGGCTGCGTCTGTGTACCATCCTAAAATGGCCACCGCACTCTTCACACTGCGCATACTCACCTCGACATACTGCGCATGCACGACAACTCAATATGGCCGCCCCACCACCCGATCGCACGGAGCTCCAGCCAACTAACCTACAGTTCCCCCGCAATGGAGGCAGGACAGGGGGATGCGGCTACATAAAATAATATAGCAGTATATTCATATTTAATAATAATATTATATTAATAACAACAATACTGTAAATTAGTTTAAAATAGGGTTATACATTTAGTTTCTCTCATTCTCTGCATTTAGTGTGTCAGTACGTGGCCCAGGTCACTGAGATAGCCACTGCCATTCCATTACTATAGATGCCAGATTTGTACTGTGGCGAGGCTGGCGGCGTGTGCAGCTGAATTCCCTGGTCTGCAGGGAGCTGCAGGGGAAAGAAAGGGGGGGGGGTGATGGGGGAGTGACGGGGGCATGGCCGTGATGTCACCCAGCAGGTTCGCCCTCATTGGCTGAACCGCCGGGGGTTGTGGCCTAGCGCTCCGTTGCCCATAACCATCTCCATTTTCAGGTGCTCCTGAAAAACTCGGCGCGCGGCAGCCCCCCCTCGCAACGGGCCTGGCCCATTGACATTGTCTTGTCCCTGCAGCGGGCACTGCAGCAGCCAGTGGGGACCTGGCCTAACATGGCAAAATCAGTTGAAAACAGCTTTTTAATGAGCATTAACGCTCTGGCTATTACAAGCCATGCGGCAGCTCAAAAAATGTAGAAACTCAAAAAATTTTGCCATTAACTGCTATTCACAAAGCTCCGAGATGCAGATCGCAAAATAAATACTTGCATTCTTTTCTCGCTACCTGAAGGTAGAGCGAGATTGGAATCGTGATTTGCATCTGACTGAGTTTTTTATTCTTACTTCATAGGACTGATGCCTGGCATCTCTGGAGCTGATCCACATTCATTTCAGCTCCGGAGAACCCCGGATTCAATCCTAGGTAAAAAAATAAATTATAGCCCATTTAATTACCTTAGTAACTAACCGCTAAGGTAATGAAGGGGTTAAATAGCAGGAACTGCTTTGTTGTTTGTAGAGAGGGTAGGTGAAGCTAGTAATTGCTCTACAGTGGGTGTCTAGGTCTCCCGGGAGGGATGAAGAGGTGTAGATCAGCAGGAAGCGCAAACCATGTAAAACAGAAAAAATATTCTGATAGTGCAATAAACGTGATAAAAGTTGAAAAAATTATATTAAGGAATCTGTGTGCAAAATACTCACAAACATAGAGTGAGTGATGTTCACATAAAGGTATCTTTGAATAGCAGCCCGTCGAAGATGGTATTCTCAAGGGGATTAGTGACCTTAGTAAATAACAGGAGAAACGGACATAGTGCAGACTGTATAACAATTTATAAAAGGTAAGTGGTTAGTAATACACTCACATTGTGTTAAAAATATAAAAGCGTTTAGATCAAGCGAAAGAGTGGTTCCTCTGGCTCCCCTGTCTCTCAGCGTGCGTATCACTGGTGCATCTCACCCAAACCGGAAACCGTAACTGACGTCATCCGCTCACAGGGGCTCCAGTCGCTTGTGGATCTCACAGGTCAGCGTCACTCTATGTGTTTCACCGCACTCCGTTCCTTCCCGGGAGGGATGCAATAGGAGTTAACACCTTCATTACCTTAGAGATTACAACTGCTAAGGTAATGAAGTAGTTAACCCCTCCCAAAAGGACTAAACACACACCCAAGAGCAACTACACCCTTCACCCACCTACTCTACCACCAACACCCACACAGGAATGGGTAAAAGTGCCAATAGCCAAATATGGCTAATTTCTATTTTGCCCATTCAAATAACGTAACAGTGCAATGCAATAAAATATATTACTATAATATATGCATTACTATAAAACAAAACACTAGCCATTTAATTCATATATTGTCATTGTGGTCATCTATACCCTCAATGCGTCACAGATGGTAACATTGGCAAGCAATAGCCACCCAACAACCCCTTTCTCTACACCTCCCCCCCTGGATAATAGCGCATTTGTCCCATAAAAATAAAACATTACTCAGCCAGTATAAAGAAAATTAAAGTTGTACTTACCCATGCCAGGATGAAGGCAATCCTCGTCTTCCTGCGTGCCCTCTGCGTCTTCCGTGGGCAGCAACATTAAAATAAAAAATCTAATTACTGGCCACAAACCCCTTTATCACCTCAGCGGTTAGTAACTGCTGTAACCCCCTTTTCTCGTGTCTAAGGGAACAACATGTGCTGGCGTTACCTGTGGCTCACAGAAGGCCTGAGCCTCTGCTGCTGGGAGCCTGGGGTGAGCTCTCGTTCTCCTGGGTGCAGCGCCTCCACCTGACAGGGATCCCAGCGCAGTGGGATAACCCCTTTCAGGACCACTTACAGTGAAATGATACACACACCAGTATATAACAATTGGTTTACTAACAATAGAATAACGATATAAGGGTCCCATACAATAAAACACACAATACAATAATAACAACACAGAGTGAGTGTCCCCCAAAGTACCTAGAGTGCGTGGCACCAATACCCCTGGTGTCTTCACCCAATGAGAGTCAGTCCCACCCACATGTAGGGATTGGGCTAACCCTGTGAACCGTTGGTGAACTTTACCTCCCTGGTACCGCTGAATGAGTAAAAAGGATCCGTCTGATCCCACGACGTCTGCTGAATCCTCTCTCTCTGATCCGCATAGGCATACGTCTCTTGAGGGAGCTCCAGCTGGAGGGTGTCACTCAATGTCTATAGTTGCCTGTGGTCAATCTGCAGGCTGCAGCTCACTGTGTGGCGTTTCCTTGCTGGTGTTACACCTGACACTATAAGGCTAAAGGGTAGCATCCTTGTCTAGGGTTTTCCCTATAGCAGCCACAATCTAAAAGGGGACTTAGGACCTAGCTGAACCTAACAGACAAACCTAGTCCTAGTCCAGGGGAGCACTGCTCCATGAACACTACCTCAACGGTTCTCCCCTTCTTCCAACTGCCAGTAACTGCCAGAAAATCCAGCAACTGCCTGTAACTGCCAAACAGTGTCAAAATTCTACCTGGATGTCCCTCAGGCTCCTGTGACATGTAGTCCCTTGCTAGCCTCTCCTAAGATGGCCATCGCAACTCTGGGGATTGAGCATGTGCAAAGACTACACTGCACATGCGTGAACCTAACATGGCCACCGCAACTTCTCGCCTCTCTGCGCATGTGCACGGCTGCATTTGCTCATGCGCGAACAACAAGATGATGACCCCCACCTGCCGGGTACGCTGCGGAGCTCCACCTCTCCTATACACATCCTTCCCCGGCACCGAAGGTAAGAGGGGCACGGCTACATCCTCCCCCTGGTGTTGAATCCAACTTCCCCGCTTGGGAACATCGCATACAACAGTTTGGCCAAAATGTTAAACTAAAAGACCATTTTATTTAATAGATATCTATACATATATATTTAGGCACTGTACCGTGTATAGGTTTCACTGGATGTGAACTGAGCTCTGTCTGTGTTTCCTGTTCTGTCTCTGGTTTTAAACATCGTATACACACAGAAGTTATGTAATGAAAATGCAGAACAATTACACAACTTAACAAAACACAATTTACTCTAAACCAAATTAAACATTTTGGTGAACATGGTGATAACTGAAGCCAGCTTACTCCGAGATAGCTGCTGAGACTCATAATGAGGGGCCTCTAATGAATCATATGCCACTCTAGTAGGAAGGTGCCTCACTCGTTGGCTTCTGTGAGTCTCTTCTTCAGCGACTTCTTGGGAGAAGCTATCAGGGGCTTGAGGCCCTGTCCCTCTCATAAGGGGTGAACTAGTCTCTACAAAGTCTCTTTGGGGAACAAATCTCAGGCTTCTTGGGTCAAGGGGACGGCTTGTTGAAGCTACTGGTGCGGGTACTTGCGGCACGGACCCAATACTCTTTGCTCTTTCGGGAGGTTCCCACCAGTCTCCATTTGAACTAGCAGTGGTTCTTCCATAGGATCCTGATTTTGTTTGGTCACAGAATCTGGGTTCTCGGGGAACCCCTCTGGCTCACTGACCGTTACTACTGTCTCTGGATCGGGTCACTTCCCCCCATTTGAGTAATGGCAGCAAGTGATTTCTGTGCCAGACCTTTACCCTGCCATCCGCGTCTCGGATGCGGTAGACAGGGAGGCCTAGCATTTGGAACTCTATGTCAAAGGGCCCGTCTCTCCAGCGATCGGATTGCTTGTGTTTACTGGGAATCTCTAGGTTTCATAAGAGAAAGGCATCTCCGGTCGAAGTTCCTGATAGCGGACCTTGTGGTCATAACTTCACTTATTGCACGTGTTCAGCTGGGCTGTGGCTTTTTCCACCAACTGATATGTGCTATGCAGGCTGTCCTGGAGTTGCATTCTTGCAGGCTGTCCTGGAGTTAACATACTTGTTGTAGCCATATTGAGTACCCCATCGGTAGATACCCGCATACGGATGTCCACAGGCAGTCGTGCCTCTCACCCAAACATCATAAAGAATGGTGTGAATCCCTAGCGATTCAACGTGCTTGCTCCATTCGGCTTTCTGGGAGCTCTATAGGGTGCCTAGCATGTCATGCAGGGTTCGGTGGAACCTCTCCGGCAGACCGTCTCCCCCTGGATGGTATGGAGTAGTCCAAGACTTATGGATGTTGAGCAAGTTGCAGAGTTTCTTGATCAGCTTGCTCTCGAAATCTCTCCCTTGATCGGAGTACATCCGATTCGGCAACCCATAGTGGATGAAACTCTTCTCCCACAGTACTTTGGCGACTGTGAGAGCGACTGTGAGAGCTTCTGATCTTTCGTCAGAAACGCTTGGGTGTAGTGACTACCAAGACATTCCCAATGCCCTTTGAGTCTGCCTCTATACATAGAAAGTCCATGCAGAATAGGTCCATGGGACCAGAACTCTCTAGATGGCCCATTGGGGCTGCGCATGTGGGCTGTGTCTTCTGCTGGATACACCGTAGGCACTTCTGACAATGGCGCTCTATTTACTCTCACATTTTGGGCCAGAAGAAGCGGCCTCTCAGTTGTTCGAAAGTCTAATCTACACCCAGGTGGTCATGGTGCAGGGACCGTAGGACAGGGTACTGCAGGCTTTTGGGTAAAACTAACTGTCTCCTGTCGGGTGGTGTTGAAAGGGGACAATTCTATAAAGAAGACCACTCTCTATGTGGAATTTGTACCATTCCCTTATTATGACGGTGACTGTGTCGGTGGGAGCACGCTTCACCAATGAGGGTTTGTTTTGTTGGATGGCCTGGTGTATACCTCTAGCTACCAGATCACACATCTCGTGTTCTATCAATTCTTTCCATCGCATGATAGTGTTTTGGGTGATATACATGCCTTCAGGCTGGTAGTAGGCGGCAGGGAGTGCATTCGACTTGTATCCCAGCGAGTCAGCTACTCTTAGCTCAGAGAATGCCACCTTGTCTTCCACTCTGGCGCAGTCGAGCACATTGCCCGAATCCCAGGTCCAAAGATTTCTTCCCACAGGCCGTTGTCTGGCGTGGTACACAGTCCCGGTCTGTGGGACAGTGCATCGGCCCGATGTTTAAGGGCCCCAGTTGGTATTTGAGGGTGAATTGATAGTTTGACAGTGCCGCTAGCCACTTGTTACCGGTGGCACCAAATTTGGTGGAGGTCAGAATATTGGTCAGCGGATCAGCGGGACTCTCCATATAAGTAATCGTGGAGCTTGTCGACTACCGCCCACTTGAGTGCGAGGAACTCTAGTTTGTGTACTGGGTAGTTCTGCTCAGATGGTGTCAAGCTTCGGCTCACATACGCCACTGGGCGGAGACCAGCAGGGTACTTTTGATGCAGTACAGCTCCTATACCATTAAAACTGGCATCCATGTGCAGAATATACAGCTTCTCAGGGTCGGATGCTTCCATGAGGCTTTTCTTGAGCCCGGTGAATGCCTTTTCGCAGGCAGACGTCCACTTGTCTCTGAAGGGTGTTCGAGGGAATGCGGCCTTCTGCTGAGGTTCATCTGGGTAGATCTACAGGAGTTTGTTGAGTACCTTGGCTTTGCTGGAGTAGCCTTCTACGAAGTGGTGGTAGTATCCGCAGAATCCTAGGAAGCATCACGTTGTCTGGTCTGGGCCAGTTCACCACAGCTTCAACCTTAGCAAGGTCAGTAGTCAATCTGTCTGTGGACACTATATGACCAACATAGGTGACTGAACCAATATTTGTCCAGGGACAACTTCAGGCCTTCTTTACCCAGTCTGTCTAGTACCTTCAGGAGGCGTTCCACAAGCTCTTATAGAGTCTTACCGAACACGATGATATCGTCCATTTAGGCTAGGCATTCCCAATGGTCTTCTCCATTAGCCTTTGGATGGTCTCGGGAGTACCACAAATGCCTTGGGGCATCCAGGTGAACTGATAGAACCCGAAGGGGGAGACAAATGCTGTCTTCTCCTGGTATTCGGAGCTCATAAGAACCTGATAGTACCCAGATCTCAGGTCCAGCACACTGAACCACTGGCTTCCTGACAGGGCACTAAGGATTTCTTCCATCCTCAGCAAAGTGTACTGATCCGGTACTGTACGATGGTTCAAGGTCTGGTTGTTTATGCACAGGCGGACTGACCCATTATTCTTATGTACTACCACAATCGGGGAGGCATAAGAGCCACAGGACACCTTTATGATGCTTACCATCTCTATCTCCTCCAGGACATCTCTCACATTCTCTACATCTCTGGGAACGATGCAACGCTCCCGGAATGGCGCAGCGTCATTCAGCCCGATCGTATGCTGGGAATTCTTGCTGCAATCCACATCCATCTCGCTGGTGGAGAATACTTCCCGACGCTCCTCCAATTTGGTACGTAACAGTTTCTTCCAGTCTGCGGGCAGGGTCGATTCCCCGAAACCAAACTGTAGTCAGGCTGGCTCTTCTTGCACGGTAGCGGCGTTCACATGAGCCAGGGATTCCACGGGCGTAACCGGGTACATCCGACCCAGTGCTTGACCGACGTCAAACCTTATGGGATGAGGCGAAACGTTCTGTATCGCCACTTTGAAGCTATTTGGAAGGGCAGTCTTCCACTCCTTCAATTCTGGTACCACCTGAATCCCCCTTTTGGCGTCCTCTTTGGGTGTAGTTTCTCTAGGGAGAAATACCAGTCGGCATCATCATGTGCCAGGTAGCTGGGCACCACAGCCATGTGCTTCACTCCCCCTGGTTGAATCTCGGTCAAGCCCTTCTCTAGATTGCAAAATTGTCCGAATCATCTTGGGCAGAGATCCAGTATCACTCCTCTTTGAAGACTGGGTAGATCCGTAAGGAAGATAGCGGTAATTCACCTGCCTCTTGCAGATAAGCTCAGATTGGAGCCCGCACCACATCTGTGTTGGTCCCCAATATGATGGGGGAGCTTGGGTGCTCCCGGGACTCATGACATATTAAAGTCTCCACTTACATGGGGTGGGTGTTGTTGGTGTTCACTTGTGGTATGTCCAACCGTACTTGTACCACAACATGAATGGGGTAGTCTTCCTTGCTGAGGCCCCATAGTTTCATCTTCTTCGTCGACTGCATAGGCAGGTACTTGAGGTGCAAGTCATAGAAGGGCCGATAAATGATGATCACCTGTGACTCCATGTCCTTCAGTGCTGAGGCGTATATCCCTTCCACTAGTATTCGTATGCTAGCCGCTGGACTTACTCGGCATAGGCGTCCGGTTAGGGTGCCTCTTCGGGGCTGGGCATTGGTGCGCACTCCGAGGAGGTGGAGGGCGGTTCTGTCATTTGAACCATGAAGGCCATATCTCTCGGAATGGGGGTCCTTGACTTTGGGCAATCCTTTGCAAAGTGACCTTCCTGGTCACAGGTTTAGCAGCGGTGGCTTTGGTTCACACCGGCACTTGAGGTAGGGGTCATTCTGCGAGGCATCCTGGATGCAGAGACAGCCGCCCTTGGATAAGGATTATCCTGAGCAATTTCTGTCTCCTTGGACTTCTGGGCTGGCGTCCCTTTGGTCTCATCTTTGCAGGACTCCTTTGCTGGAGTCGCATGACTCTCTCCTTTGGAGGATTCACGGGATTACTTGGGGGTCTGAAACTGAAAGATGGCCTCCTGCTCTTGTGTTTGGTCCATTGGTCCTACAAAGTTTGGAGGATTTGTGGTGGAGAGCATATAGCATATTCTGGCCACGAGAGTGTGTGTGAGCGATGCTCCTCACAAGAATTGCCTGGTTCGGTAATTGTCCAGCTCGGCAGTGCGGATGACATTCTTGTTAATGAGGATTCGCAGAGTCAGCTGCAGCCATCAAAGGAAATCAGATAAGTCTACCCCCTCAATTTGCTTGAGGGCATGGAACTGGGCCAGTAATACAATGGGGACGTCTTTAGTGCCATAGGCTTTGGTTAGAGCCCAGATTAGGTCTTGAGCATAAGCCACTTCATGGCACTCACGATATAGTCGTACGATTGTGGTGGCTGGGGGCCGTAGACATTCCATGATTCTCTATCTCTTGACAGCGTCCGTGCACGTCCACCCTGGCAGTACTTGCACCGTATGATCTTGCCACTCTTCAAACGCCTCTTCTCCCAGTGGTGTGGGCCACAACCCAGAGAAGGCTTTCAACTTGCGATAGGATTGTGCTGGGGCCAGCTGACTTATTTTCTCAGTCAGTGCTGAGACCACAGAAAAACCTCAATGATCAGGCCAGGAGGAACTGGAAAGAGAGGTTTATTAAACAATTGACTGCAGGTAGGAGACAGGAGACAGTGATGAGGCAATTAGCAACCAGGAAGGATCTGATCAAAAAGTAACACAATCAATCAATAGTTCTGGTGGCAGAGAGGCAGAACTCTGGAGTCACAGAGACCAGGGTTCAAGACCCAGCATGGACATCGTTGGCACTGTACCTTGTCCCAATCTGAAGCCTACTTTGTCTCTATCTTACTCCCTGAATCTGAGGTGGTGTTGGTGAAAGTGGGGAGAATGAGGATGTTCCACTGAGTCACATTTCACAGCAAGGGTGGACCATGTAGCATACCTGTTCCTCGGGTTCCATCAAGGAGAAGAAGTGGCTGACCACGATCTTCAGTGGATGGCGTTGGTGGTATTTCCATGATGATGCGCAGGTTCACTGATGCTGCCTCTCCCAGGCATCATACTGTTGGGATGTAAAAGGCACAAAGCCCAGAAAAACGCTGCACCACAAAAACGCAAAAGGGAGATAATAAAAAACAATTTAATGTGCCAAAAAAAGAGAAGGTTACACTGACATGTTTCGCCAACAAGTGGCTTTATCAAAGTGCATGATTTCTTACCTCCTTGCTGGGTATTTTATATGTCCGCCGAACATACAAATTGTTGCTGGACTTACATGCTGGACTTATATACTGTACTCAAGAGGTGATTCCTATGCGTTTAAATACATTTATGGTCAGATGACTGCAGTTCAATGCTAAATCCTCTATAAGTGCATTTCAAACTCACATGGTAAAGGCTTGCATAAGGGTGCTACTCTGCTTCTTTCATGTTACAATACCTCATTGGATTATGGAAAGTGTTCCGGAATTACACTAGTGGATTTCTTTCTTCATAGTGATTCTCATATATTTGAGCCCCAGTTGTTTTCCCCTGTCTAGGGTAATTCTCTTCTCCCAGGCATCATACTGGTTGGTCTACAAGTGTTGCTGTAGGCCACTTAACTTTATTTCCAAATCTACCCTATTATTCCTTTTAAAGATAAGAGGTTTTATGTATCAAAAATAGTAATTTCTTTACTTATAACATAAAGACAGCATCCATGGAATCCATATAGCTTTGCCCATATTTCCCAGAATTAGGCTCTCTAATGCGTTTTATTGCATTTACTGTAGGTCCCTATTTTACATCACCCAAAATGGGTGTTCAGGTGTTTTGATTCAGAAATCCCTTAAATTGTAAATTCTTCAGGACAGGGATTTCCTTTCCTATTGTCTAATTTTGCTGCGCTTAATATATTATTATAATTCCCTGTACTGTATTCTTTGTGAAGCGCTGAGTACACTTTTGGCGCTATATAAATAAATATATACATACATATAGACTTCAAAACATATTTTCAGCCGAATATGGCCTGAACCGCTCTTCTTCAGACAACAAGTTAGGCCCTTAATTGCATGTTGGCAGCGGTGCGCAAATGGGGGGTGCTGGATTTGTCTAGAGGGATGCAGACGGTTGCAGAGGCCCTGCGCTCTTCCAGAAGGCATTTAAATTAAATACCGGGGATCGTGTGAGCCCCTGTAACTCTAAAACTTACCTGGACTCTGCCGGTGTCACTCGTGTCCATGGCAAACCGGCATCAAATGATGCCGTGGGATCATGTGACGTCACACAAGCTTCAAATGACGCTGCAGGTCACGTGACCCCACAGCGTCATTTGCCGCTGCGCGAAGTAAGGAGGGGGGGCGCAGCAGAACCAAAAGGGGCAGGCAAGGGGGGGAGGCGCAGCATTAAATTTAACTGACTTTCCATGCATGATAAAGCCATTACCATTGGGTCTATGAGTTACTTAGAACCGATCCACAAAACTATGTTAAGTCACTTAACATGCGTTAACCTAACTTAATGAAATGTTACGACTAACAGTGTATCTTCAAAGGACACTAACATAACATTAAGCCATGTTTCCTCACGTAAAGAGCATAAAGTTACCTATAACGTCCATTTGCGATAATAATATGCAAATTAAATTTAAAAAATTTATGGTTATAATTGAACATATCCACTAAAGTCCATTTTGTTAACACAGGGATTTAACGTTACGTTATTTAAGTCATATTATATTTATTTATTTATTTATAAAATATTTTACCAGGAAGTAATACATTGAGAGTTACCTCTCGTTTTCAAGTATGTCCTGGGCACAGAGTAAAACAAATAATACATGGTTATAAGTACAGTTACACAAATGAACAGGGTATACATTATATACAAGACATTGCATGCATAGTTAAAGAAAATATATATTATGAGCGTATGAAACAGTTACAGACCAGGTTAAAATGTGAGACAGCCTTAGATTTGAAAGAACTTAAACTGGTGGTGGATGTGAGAGGCTCTGGAAGGTTGTTCCAGTTTTGGGGTGCACGGTAGGAGAAGGAGGAACGTCCGGATACTTTGTTGAGCCTTGGGACCATGAACAGTCTTTTGGAGTCTGATCTCAGGTGATAAGTGCTGCAAGTGGTATGGGTGAGGAGCTTGTTCAGGTAGCTGGGTAGCTTGCCCATGAAGAATTTAAAGGCAAGACAGGAAAGGTGAACTTTGCGCCTAGACTCTAGTGTTGACCAATCTAGTTCTTTGAGCATTTCGCAGTGATGTGTGTTGTAGTTGCATTGGAGAACAGAACGACAAATTGAATTGTAGAGGGTGTCAAGTTTGCTAAGGTGGGTTTGAGGTGCCGAGCCATATACTATGTCTCCATAGTCAATAATTGGCATTAGCATCTGCTGTGCAATACGCTTTCTGACCAGGAGACTTAGGGAGGATTTGTTCCTGTAAAGTACCCCTAGTTTGGCATAGGTCTTGGTTGTCAGGGTATCAATGTGCATCCCGAATGTTAAATGGGAGTCGAACCATAAGCCCAGGTATTTAAAACTAGTGACAGGTGTTAGGGTGGTGTTAGCGTTGGTTCTAATCAGGAGCTCAGTCACTGGAAGCTTTACAAATTTAGTCTTGGTCCCAAATACCATTGTTACAGTCTTGTCAGTGTTTAAAAACAGTTTGTTTTGGGAAATCCAGTTTTCGAGATCAAAAAGTCAGACTGAAGTATGTGTTGAAGGTCAGAGAGGCTATGGCTGTGTGCATATAGGATTGTGTCATCTGCATACATGTGTATTGAGGCTTCCTTACAAGCTGTGGGAAGATCATTAATGAACACTGAGAAGAGTAGGGGCCCCAGAACAGAGCCTTGCGGGACACCACAGGTGATATCCAGGGGGTTGGAGTTAGAGCCTGAGATGGACACATGTTGGGATCTTCCTGATAGGTAGGACTGAAACCAATTTAAAGCATGCTTCCCTATTCCAGAGCTCTGGAGTTTGTTAAGCAGGGTAGCATGATCAACTGTGTCAAAAGCCTTTGCAAAATCTAGGAATACTGCACCAGTGAGTTGTTCCCGTTTGCATTCCACACTGGATTCCATTGCAAACTTTTAGCAGGGTAGTTACGGTGGAGTGTTTGGGACGAAAGCCAGATTGGAATTGGCTAGGGAAATTTGTCTAGGTGTAGAAATCGCTTAATTGGGAGTGGACACATTTTTCCATGACTTTGGATAGAATTGGGAGAAGTGAGATTGGCCTGTAGTTTGAGACAGTGTTTTTGTCCCCACTTTTGAAGATTGGGACAACTCTGGCAGTTTTCCAGGTCTTAGGGATATGGCCTGCAGACAGGATAGAGTTGACTATGGACGCAATTGGTTTGGCAATGGCTGGGGCGCCAAGTCGTAGGAACCTAGATTGTAGTAAATCGAGTCCACATTTGCTGCTTAATTTTAGTTTGAGGAGCGCTTGTATAATCTCCTTTTCAGATACTGGGCCAAATTGAAAATTGTGGGCAGTGTTGGGAGGATGTGGGACTATAGGGGTACTCCTGGGATGAGATTCAGGTTTGTGGTTTTGGCTGCGTTTCGCTAATAAGTAATCATTGAATGCATTTGCAATGTCAGTGGGGTTTGTCAGAGTAATATCCCCCTTAGTGATATTACTTGGTTGTTGATGGTTAGGAGGCTGGAATATATTGTTGATAACCTTCCAGAAGTTAGCTGGGTTTGATGTATTCTGGTGGAGATTGTCAGAGTAATATTGCGCTTTTGCCTGCCTTGTTTGCCTTGTGCACATGCTCCTCATGCATCTGTAGTGATTGAGATCCTTGGTGGTGCCAGTTATTTTGTGGCTTTTCCACAAGGCATCCCTGAACTGGTAGAGTGCTATAAGGTCAGGTGTAACCCATGGAAGGTGGGCCCCCCGTACCCTTATTTTGCGTAGTGGAGCATGGGTATCGCAGAGTTTTAAGAACTCAGATTGGAAATAGTCGAGCGCAGAATCAGGGTCGGGGATTAAATCGATTCTGTGCCATGGGCAGTTGGTAAGGTCATCCAGAAACTGTTGTAGGTTAAAGTTTTTAAATGTTCTAGTGAGGAGAACTTTAGGGCTTGAATGGGGCGGTTTAATTTTCCTTACACAGTACACTATTGCATGGTCACTGAAAATATCAGGAAGGATGCCAGAGGATTGGATTCTGCTGAGGTTTGAGGAGAGAATCCAGTCTAGCAAGGAATGGTTATGTGATTTCAGGTTTATCCGTGTGGGTTGGGAAATGAGTTGCGATAGGTTAAGTGACTTGAGTTGTATCTGGATTTTGTGGTTTTTAGGGTCAAGCCAATTGAAGTTGAAATCCCCAAGAACTAGCAGCTCACTCTTCTCATTCAGAGAGGAAATGGAGCCAAAAAATTGGGTGATATCAGTCAGGGATTGTAGAGGGGCTTTAGGGGGCGGTAGATGCCAGCAAGCAAGATGGGCTTAGAAAAGGGGAGGCAGATTTTGCCAACTAGAATTTCAAAAGAGGGTGGGCTTGGGGGGCAATTTAACAGTGTAAATTGTAATGTGTCTGCAATATAAAATAACACCCCACCTCCTCTCTTTGACCTATCTCTCCTAGAAATGGAGTATCCTTGAATGGCGATATTTGCATCAGGGGTTTTAGGGGATAGCCATGTTTCTGTAAGAACGATGGCTTTGGGTTTATGCATAAGGCACCATGCCCTTAGTTCGTCCAGTTTGGGCAGCAGGCTCCGGATGTTTATATGGGCGACAGATAGCCCTTTTTGGAATTTAAAGGTGGAATTCTCAGGGGCATGGGACAGAGCTGAAATGGGAAGACCTGGGTTAGGTTCAATATCACCTGCTAAAGAGAGTAATAGCATGAGTAGAAATTTGGGTAGTTGTTTGCAAGTTGTAAATTTGTGGTGTTTGCCATTAGAGTGAGCAGTGGTTGGTGTGCTGGTTTTTAGAGTTCTCCACCAACATTCAGTAGATAGTGCAAGGCTTTTGAGTAGTCCAGGGTGTATGGAGATGTTGGGTGTGGGCCAGGATGGAGGAGTTTGTAGTGGGTAGAGGGAGTAACATCTCCATGAGGCCAGGAGAAAGAAAAAAGTTAAAAAAACATAGCAGGTTCATGATGCCAGAGGTAGGCAGTGCTGCAAGGAGCTGTTGTGAGCAGAGTGAGTGTGTGCAGACTAAGCAGCAGGTGTGTGCCTGTTCCTTGTCAAATGTTTAGCTGTATTGCAATGCTAGAGTCAGTTCAGGGTTTCAGTGTATTATGCAGTCAGTTTTGGGAGAGACTGCTTCGCCTCAGGCCTTCAACTCTTCCAGCCAGGGCATTATTGGCCAGTAATGCCCTTTTCTTCGGGGATTATTACTTAAGCGAAACTTGGTATTACTCCAATCCAGATACTGAAATAAGGATTTTGCAGAGTTTAGATGGACATACAGCCACAGTTAGGAATAATTTAAATAACATTGCATTATTTCCCAGTGTTATTTTCCTCTCCTCTCCTATTTCTCTTCACTTCAGCAAAAGCCCAACATTAGTGTCTGGATTGGAGTAACACCAAGATAACGCAATGTTGTGCTAAAATAAATGATGTTAAGACTATGCAAATGATATGTTGTTTTTTTAATATAATTAGGTTTGAGGATAGCATACTAACTCCTGGGAACTTAACGCCTGTTCCTTATTTAGGTAACGTCCACATTACGAGCCCTGATTTAACGGAGCTTTGTGGATCTTGCCCTCAGTATGCAATTGCATTTATACACAAAGTTCCACTTTAAATAAAGACACACATTTTAATTAATTATGCTTTTTTCGTCTTGATCACATATAACATTGTATTTTTTTCTTATAGCGGCATCACTCACAAAATTTCACAGTTTAGGACCGAAACGATGATATTTGAATAAACACCCACATTCTGAAAACCATGTGAGCGCTGCATCTAGTAGCATTTACTTAAGACTTACCTAAGATCTTTCAGTGTCAGCACACTCATGGCAGTATACCCAATTTTAGTGTTAGTGCTCTTTTTCTTCTTCATTTAATATTTAAGCAGACATTGTGTGTCCACAACTGTGATTTCCTCAAACTTTTTTTTTGTACTCTGGATTACGTACTAAATCTTTGGAATGACTGAGGCATTCTCTTTTTTAGTTACTGTATAGCCAACTTCTATGATATTTATTATTGAGCTTCTCCCACATAGGGCTACATTTGGAATTCTATTACCATGTCTAATATGGAAGAAAGGGTAAAGTGCTATCAAAGATGTTACATGGTTGAATGTTTCCTAAGAGTAACATATATATATATATATATATATTTTTTTTTTTGTATATGTATATTAAGTAGACTTGGACCCTGAGTGGTATTAAAATTACATGTGTGCACTTATACAATTATATTTGATTAAAGACACTAACATTATCTATCCAAAATACTTTAAACACGTGATTGCTCATGCAAGTTACTCTACTATGCATTTCTCTCCATTCTGTATCAGTTATTGCTAGGTGAATATGTACTAGAGATGTCAAATGTGTCTATATTCGATCCTCAAATTCTTTGCAGTGATCGAATATTTGACCTCCACATTGGCATGGACAAATGTGGGCGACTGCACCACAGTACAGTACTGTATTCACTTTGCCCTCCTTTTTTCGAATGTCATAACATTCCAAATGTTAAAATGAATATTCAATATTCACTTTGTTTTATTCGACCCAATTGTGAATGGTAATTTTTTTTTAAATAGACAAATGTGCCCGATTTGAGATTGAGCCAAGAATCTTTGCCATATTCGCGGCAAAGTCGAATGTCTGTGAATAATTTGCACATCTCTAATATTTACACAATATTTACTGTATAATTCTGTGCTGGCACTTGGCATGGACTTCTTTTTTACTAGGAATATATCTGTGTCCCTGAATTCTATTGTCACATTGTCATTCTGCCCCTAGATTTCTACTCTGTTTGGATTCTTCTGTTTGCCCGGATTTCTTGCTTACTTGCCCTGAAGTGTTTGTTTGCTTCTTTGCAGTTGCTACCTAACTCTTTCTTTTTGAAAACACTGAATATTATTGTCAGTTTTTGACCTTTACGTCTTTCACCTCCTTTGCTCATCTTGCTGTGTTGTGTTAAACAAGGAAAAGTGTTGTGAACCATAATTGTGGGCAGCTTCACAGCAGGTTTTTAGGAGCTTTTTTTGCCACAGTGTCCGAGCTGTCTCCATCTGCTACTGTCTTGTGTGCTTCCCACAGGGGGATCTGGCTAATTTTGCAGTCAATTAGCA
Source organism: Ascaphus truei (assembly GCF_040206685.1). Taxonomy (NCBI): domain Eukaryota; kingdom Metazoa; phylum Chordata; class Amphibia; order Anura; family Ascaphidae; genus Ascaphus; species Ascaphus truei. The sequence goes on along the minus strand of NC_134484.1, from coordinate 247,287,417 downwards.
GAAGGGCTGCTTTTGTTCTCCAAGTGCAACAGTCCCATCCCCCCAGGGCTCCTCTTACACCCTGGATACAGCATTCAGATGTTACAAGTATTGCAAAAGCATATCATGTTGTTTTCTTCTGCTGACCTTTGTGACATTGTTGGGCAAACGATGTCTCATGCAATCATAGAGGTCCTGCATTAAAAGAATAATGAGCCTATTTAAACTGTTCCTAATAAGCAATACAAATAAACCCACTTGACCAGTGTGGGTTGCTATTTTTGGGGGTAGCTTGTCTACAAATTACAAAAAATAACAAAAACAATTAATGACATATGAGTGTAAAATATAATTTATAAGGAAAAGTATATTTTTTTACCTATTGACAGTATGATTTTAATACATTTTCAAGTGTCTCTGGGAAATGCTAATCACTGTCTACATATCTGTCTCTAAACAGATTACATTTATGGAGCAGATTTACTTCTATAAATAAAAATATATTTATATACCATTTTATTACAACACATGTTAATGTTCAAGTTAACATGCAAGCCTGTAAAGCATTATGTAGTGAAAAGACAAATCTCTCATGCTACTCAATCTCAAAATATCCTTGCAGTACTTTATGCAATAAAGTCAGATCCAAAGTATAGCCATTATTTGTTTTATTCAAAATATTTTTTTTTCCAGTTAACTAAAAATTGAACTTGGTGATTTATGAAGAATATGATTTGTGAAAATGAAGTCACCAACCGCTAATCCATGTCAAATATTTTCCTAAGCAGTGCATGTATATTTGTAACAGCTATTTATAGTATCCTAACTTTTAACTATAGCTTCTCAGACTGATTACAATCTGCATTGGTAAGGTATTATACCCTCTCTTTATCCTGCAAGGTCCGATTTCTTTAACCTTTAATCTGCTCAGCATCTTGACTATATCTGTCTGTAGTTAATGAATATTCTTTCTCCAAGTGTTAAGCAATAAAATATTCACTGGATCTGATCCGGGGTTAACAGATTTCTAAAAATGTTATTGCGTGACAGCCTGTCCTGCATAATCTCCTCAGCTGTCTCATGTTCTAGGGCAGAAATGATCTTATGTGTCACTCTAATAGTCTAGAATTACACTTGTATCACTGTCACCGGCATATGGGCCTGTGTATACCCCTAGGCCCAGCTCCCTCTCTTTCACGGCATTTAAAATGATAACATTTGGCAAAGCCAGTTTTGACAGAAAGTGAACTCTCCTTTTCGCATTTGTGACAAAGCGGGACACTAGGGGCCTGACACAGAGCAGCCAATCATCATACTCTTTACTGGATAATGATAGTGGGTTTCACTCATCTTAATAACTGCCTAGGTGCAAGGGGAGACTTGAGTGCAAGTTTTCACTTAATTATACAGTCTTCATCTTAAGTGCTTAAATCATGTGAGGGATTCAGCTGTGCAGACGTGATCATAGTTCCTCTTCTTTTCCTCCACTCTGACAAAACATATTGATTTTGTTGGACAGTCAATTGGGGGCAGTGAGCACCTGAAGGAAAATAATGCACACCGTATTTCAGGCAGCTTAAAGTGAAAGGGAAACAAGATCAATAGCTGCTTTAAACTAAGCAGAATGCAAGAGCACTAAGGGGGCCTATGCACTAAGCAGCGATAAGCCACTTTTCGCCAGCTTATAGCCAAAAAAGCCTACTGGTATTCAGTAAGCCCTGATAAGTTGGTGGTAAGAGAGGTTTTGGACAAAAAATGTTGCAATTTTTTTTTAAAAATCGCCAAACGCGCGACGAGAAGCCAGCTTGTCAAACTCGTGCTATTCTAGTAGCCCTGATTAGCTTATCGAGGCTAATCGCTGCTCTAGAATTGCGATTTCCTCTCCAAATTGTCTCGCCAGGAAAAGTTGTCAAGAAGGTAGTGAGAAGCTGCCAATAAGCGTCGAGATGCACTTAGCAAAGAAAATGCATTTTATTTGCATCGGATTGATGCCGGGAGACTCCAGATCTGATATCCATTAATATCAGCACCCGAGACCCCCGGCATCAATCTGATGCAGTAAAAATGGCAACAGGTAACTTCTTTACCTTAGCGACAAACCGCTAAGGCAATGAAGGGATAAGGGACAACAACAGCTTTATTGGGGGCAGAGGGGGTGAGTGAAGGGGATACTTGGCCTTTCACTCACCCCCTCTGCCCCCAATAACATTACAATATGTAATAAGCACCAATACATAACCCACCCCCTGTACTCCCACATAAAACAATTATTTATTTGTTTTAATAAAGGATTGATAGCATAGGCCGCCAGGTGTCCCCGGGTGGTCCCCACGGGTGTCTGGGGGTCCTCATGTGGTCCTTGCAAGTGTCTGTGGGCCTCCAGGTGGTCCATGCGGGTGACCGAGGGCCCCACAAGGGGTCCCCAGGTGGACCCATGGGTGTCTGGGTGTCCCTGGGTCATCCCCATGGGTGTCTGGGGGCCCTCGGGTGGTTCCCATGGGTGTCTGGGGTCCCTCGGGTGGTTCCCATGTGTGTCTGGGGGCTCCACCGGGGTCCACAGGTGATCACCGTGGGTGTCTGGGGGTCCTTGACTGGTCCCCGTGGGTGTCCGGGGATCCTCTGGTGGTCCCTGTGGGTCCCAACTGGCCTGCAGTACCAATCCTGTTGTAAATTAAATATGGCATACATTTCAATAAATACACCTCCCCGCCTACCAAACACATCATACAGTAATGGGCAAAATAACTATTATCCAGATATGGATAATAGCTAATTTGCCCATTATTAAATCAAACAGTCAGGCAGCATAAATAAAGTAAATAAAAACCGTTCTACTTACCCCTGCCATCCTGAAGGGTGTCCTTGTCAGCATACTGCAGGGCCATGTCCTCCGATGCCAGAAAGAATACGTACAAAATACAATTTAATGGCCCCTAACCCCTTAATCACCTTAGCGGTTAATAACCGCTATAGTAATTAAGGGGTTAAACCACCCTCCCCCACTACCCACACAGGAGGCCTAACCACTCTCCACCCATTCATTGTTACAGTGGGTACATCATGCCCAAATAATATGGGCATAATTTAACACTATAGCAATAAATAGTGAAGCTACCAAAAAACAGGCCCAAAATACAACACATTACATACAAAATTCAACACATTACAAATGCCAATAAACCAATTGATTGGTACAGTGGGCCAATTTTGTTGTCGTTGGCAAGGATATGCCAGTTCTTCTGCACACGATGTTTTATGAAGCTGGACCGTGCTGTAAGTGCTAAGTATATTAAGGCAACTCTCACCTGTACTTTTGGTGCTTGATGTAAGCCAAGCCCCCTGTCAGTCAATCTAGCTTTCATTAGAACAACACTGCGGCAGCGGCGGCAGTGTTGTTCTACTGACTCTCGCATCCGTGGCCAGAAGAACAGGTCTCGTATCAACCAAAAGGTCTTCTCTATGCCAAGGCGGCTGTGTTCGTCGTGCAGTGCTTTTAGGACCATATGTTGCAGGTTCCTGGGCAGGACCAGTTTCTTTCAATCCGGATGGTTATGGTACTGCACCATCCTGATCTCCTCCCCCTCTATTGTATCACCACCAGTTTATTTGTATTATTGTATTCCCCCCCTTTTTTGTTTTCTATTTTGTATACCCTTTTTCTTTATGTATATAAAATGATCAATAAAAATGTAAGTAACAAAAAAAAGAGTAGACTGTTATCAATCTCGAATGTATCCATTTCTCGCATGAGTATCGCGACCATGTCACTGGGGGCACGTTTCAGTATTGCAGGCTTGTTTTGCTGGACGGCCTGGCGGATAATGCCGGCTACTTGATCTCGCATTTGATATTGCACCATATCCTTCCACGCAATGATTTTGTCGTAGGTGATATTCATCCCTTCGGGGGCATCAGTAGGCAGCCAGAATAGCCTTGGATTGGCATGCTAAGGAATCTGCAACCCTATGTTCGGAGAAGGCCACTTTATCTTACACAATAGCCGCCGTCGAGCACATAGCTCGCATCCCCGGTCCAGGGATCTCCTCCCAGAGTTCATCATCTGGTGTGGTACCCGGTCTTCAGGATAGAGCATCGGCTCAAATGTTCAGGGGCCCGGGTTTATATTTCAGTGTAAACCGTAATTGGAGTGGGCTGCCAGCCATCTGTGGCCAGTGGCGTCCAGCTTGGCAGACGTTAGTATGTACATTAACGGATTGTTATCCGTCCGTACTTCAAAGGGGACGCCGTACAGATAATCATGGAGTTTGTCCACGATTGCCCATTTGAGAGCGAGGAATTCCAACCTATGGACTGGATAATTCTGCTCGTTGGGAGTCAGACTGCGGCTCACATAGACCACGGGGCGGAGGCCAGCCAGGTACTTCTGGTGCAAGACTGCACCGAGGCGTTGAGGCTTTCATCTACATGGAGAATGTAGGGTTGTTAAGGGCCGGAATATGCAAGGACAGGCACCTCTGTCAAGTTCCTCTTCAGGTCATTGAAAGCCGATTCACAGATGGCCATCCACTTGTCATCAAATGGTGTTTTCGCAGAGGTGGCCTTTTGCCCGGTACCGCAGGGTATATTTTCTGATGTTGTTAAGAACTTTTGCCCAACTTGAATACCCATCCACAAATTGGCGATAGTAGCCGCAGAAGCCTAGAAATGAACGGAGTTCTATGATGTTTTCGGGTCTGGGCCAGTTCACCACAGGTTCTATTTTGGTAGGGTCTGTGGTTATTCCTTCCGTGGACACTATATGTCCCACGTAAGTCAGGGACATGCAACAGAAGCAGCATTTATCTATGGACAGCTTCAGGCCTTTCTGGCCCAGCCGATCCATCACCTTCAGAAGGCGTTCTTCATGCTCTTCCAGGGTCTTACCAATGACAATGATATCGTCCAGGTAGACCAAGCATTCCCGTGGATTCATGTCACCAATGGTTTTCTCCATCAGGCGTTGAAACGTTGCTGGAGCGCCGCATATGCCTTGGGGCATACAGGTAAATTGGTAGAAGCCCAGAGGACATACAAACACCATCTTCTCCTGGTCCTCTGCGCTCATCGGTACCTGGTAGTACCCCGATCTCAGATCCAGCACGCTGAACCATTTGCTCCCCAACAGTGCGTTAAGAAGTTCTTCAATTCGCAGAAGGGTGTACTGGTCAAGTATGGTGCGATTATTCAGAGTTCGATAGTCCACACACAGGCGGACCGACCCATTCTTTTTCCTGACCACCATGGCGTATGGGTTGCGGGACTTGGTTACAATTCCCGCTATCTCCATCTCCTGTAGAACGTCTCTCACGTCCTCCACATCTCGGGGGGCGATGCGACGGGACCATTTTCGGAAGGGAGTGGTATCACTTAATATGATGGTGTGGTGGGCGTTTCGGCTACAGCCAACATCCAATTTGCTTGTCGAGAAGACTTCTCGTCAGGCTTTTAACTTGTCTGTCAGCTGCTCCCTCTATTCTGTGGACAGGGTCCAGTCCCCGAAGTCATAGGCCAGCCCGACCATTGGATCTTGTATCGCAGCAGTGGTCGCTTGCGCGGCCATCGTATTGACAGGAGTAACTGGATATATTCGGCCCAATTGTTGGCCATGGTGGAAAGACATGGGGTAAGGGGAGATGTTCTTGTTGAACATTTTAATCCACCCTGGAAGCTTGGAAGTCCATTCCCGTACTTCGGGCACCAGCTTGAAGCCTCTGCGAGCATCTTCCTCAGGCATACTTTCTAGGGAAAAGAGGGGATCGGCCTCGTTTCGGCACGGGTAACAGCACACTGCGGCCATGTGCTTCACTCCCCCTGGTGAAATCTCGGTTTCACCTGTTCGGAGGTTGTAGATGATCCCATGTCCATCTTGGGCCGACACCTTGCAACACTCTTTCCTTAACATGGGGTGAATCTGCATGGCAGAAAAGGGAAGTTCACTGGCATCCTTCAAGTATTCTCTTATCATTGCCCTCACTACGTCGGTGTTGGTCCCCAAAATGCCTGGGTAACTTGGGCATTCCCGGGGTTCCGGGCAGATTAGTGCCTCCAAATCCATGGTGTAGGACTTTCCGGTGTTCAGCTGAGGTATTTCCAGCCGAACCTGCATCACGCCATCGATGGGTTACTCCTCATTGCTATGGCCCCACAGCTTCATCTTGTCTGCTGATTGTAACGACAGATGTTTGAGATGTTGATCGTAGAATGACCAGTACACAACGGTCACCTGGCAACCAGTGTCCAGCAAAGCCGATGAATATATTCCGTTCACGAGGATTTGGATGAGGCAGCTGGTCCTTCGCGACAGTATGTGTCCGATGGAGGTGTTTCATCCGGGTTTGGCACTGGTGCGCTTTCTGCGGGAGAGGAAGTTGTTTCTGCGTCTGAACGTTGCAAATCGTGGCCTTGGGATGGAACGTTCTAGTTGGAGTTTTTTTTTCTCCGGGCAGTCCCTTGAAAAGTTGCCCTTCTGGCCACAGCTGAAGCAGATTATGCCACTGGAGTCCAGGTAGGCCCGGTAGGTGGGGGATACTCTACCAGATGCCCCAAACTTGGTTGTATGTGACTTGGGAACAGGATCCTCCTCAGTGCTGTACATTTCTTTGACTTTTGAAGCTGCCGCTCCCTTGGGTTCACCCTCGAGGGGATCTTTGTCCTTCTTGGGAGTGTGATATTCCCTCAAGGTTAATTAATACGTGGTCAATTGGTGTAGAGATCACTGGATCTCGGTTAGGCCTCCACCATGACGTGAACGGTAGTGGATCACACACCACGTCCATTGTGATTGTGTTAAATATCACAATGCCCCTTTATAGCTGAAACAGCCCTCACTAAATTAACTAATGACCTCCATGCTGCAAAAGACAGAGGTCATTATACTCTGCTCATATTACTCGACCTCTCTGCAGCATTTGACACCATGTACCACCCTCATCTCCTTCACATTCTCCATACTCATGGTATTCAGAACATAGCTCTATCCTGGATATCCTCTTACCTCTCCCATCGTACTTTCAGTGTCTCTTCTGCTAACACCTCCTCCTCCTCTATCGATCTGTCTGTGGGACCTCTTCTCTTTTCACACTTTCTCTAGGTGACCTAATCAAATCTCTTGTGTTTAAATATCACCTCTATGCTGACGACACTCAAATTTACTTTTCAACCCTTGACCTTACACATGCTGTACAGACCAAAGTTGCTGAATGTCTCTCTTCAATATCATCCTGAATGACCCTACGCAGACTTAAACTTAACATAGCAAAAACCGAGCTCCTCATACTTCCTCCCAAACATGGCCCTACTACCTCCTTCCACATTACTGTTGGTAGTACTATCATTCACCCAGTAGCCCAAGCACGCTGCTTTGGGATCACACTCGACTCCTCTCTCACATTCTCCTCTCACATTCAAATCGTTTCTAAAACCTATCGCTTTTTCCTCCGCAATATTACAAAGATACGCACTTTCCTCTGTTGGTCGACTGCTAAAACTCTGAATCAGGCCCTCATTCTCTCCTGTCTCGATTACTGTAACCTCATGCTGTCCAGCCTTCCTGCCTCTTACCTATCTCCCCTACAATCTATCCTAAACGCTGTTGCCAGAATCACTCTACTCTTTCCTAAATCTGTCTCAGCATCTCCCCTGCTCAAATCACTCTCCTGGCTTCCTATCAAATCCCACATATCACACTCAATTTTCTCCTCACTTTTAAAGCTCTACACTCTTCTTCCCCTCCTTACATCTCATCCCTAATTTCTCGCTATGCACCATCCTGACTCTTGCGTTCTGCTCAAGGATGTCTTCTCTCTACCACCATTGTATCTAAAGCCCTCTCCCACCTTAAACCTTTCTCACTGACTGCCCCACACCTCTGGAATGCCCTTCCCCTCAATACACGACTAGCATCCTCTCTATCCACCTTTAAGACCCACCTTAAGACACACCTGCTTAAAGAAGCATATGAGTATCAGCGTGGATAATACTATACACATGATACATAAAGCTTGGCCCCCTGCAGACGCACTTACCAGAATTCCCTCCTACTGTCTCTGTACGTTCTTCATACCTACCAATAAGATTGTAAGCTCCTCAGAGCAGGAACTCCTCTTCCGAAATGTTACTTTTATGTCTGAAGGACTTATTCCCATGATCTGTTATTTGTATTATTTGTTATTTATATGATTGTCACGTGTATTACTACTGTGAAGCGCTATGTACATTAATGGCGTTATATAAATAAAGACATACATACATACACAGCATGACATACCCTATGTGTCATAGGGCCCCTTGACTGCCAGCCCTTATGATGTTTAGGGTACATCACGGGGCAATCACAGGGTTAAAATTATTTGAATATCTGTTCTCTTAAAATGGAGGCAGGGGAAGACTGACAAAGGATGAAGGCCTCAATCCCCAGGCCATTCCGACCAGCATAAGTATTTTGAATTTTCTTTTTCTTGGCCATATTTGTAAATATTATAACTTGAAATCTAGGTTTTACTGCCATTATTCCTGCCATGTGCAGTCCCGTGTCTTTATAGCTTGTTATTTGTCTTGAAGGGATTGTGAATAAACATGATCTTATTTTTGAGGGAGAGCAAACAAGATTGACATTAACCTCCGTTCTCCCTCAGTCTCAGTTATTCGTGACACAGGGGAAGTTTTATAGAAAATGTATTAATATAGCATCAAAAACACCTTATTTTAAATATTTTACTGTTGCTACTTACATTTAGTCTTGGGTGTTTTTCTGCACCTTTTATCATTTGTGTACATGTTGTTCACATGTAAACAGGATGTGCAGTAGAAAAAACATTGTGACTGTTATTGTTTAACCAAGGGCTGTAATCATATACATAATTTTCTTTTTCACTTTGGTATATTGGCATACTGTATATCAATAACGTAATATTTAAAATGTGTATGCTCAAAGATTGAAACATTTGTACCCCCATGCAAAAAGAAATAATCTGTTTCATGTATATAAGAAATCTGCATCCTTAAAAGGTGAAGGCGCACAGCAAAGAGAATGTGTCAAAACTGGTAAAATATACTTTATTAATCCATAAAAAGAGAGAATGGAGGTGCAAAACCCTCCTACAGTACATGTTTCGTGCACCAAGCACTTTATCAAGGAGTGTCTAAATGCACCACAACCCACCCTTTTAAACCCCTTACCTACTGTTCCGTTTCGCGCCAATACCGTCGTTACGTCAGTCGGCCCGCCTCCCGTGCCCGCCAATCTTCAAAAGTGGGGACAAAAACCGTCCACGGTAACTACCCTGCTAAAAGTTTGCAATGAGATCCAGTGTGGAATGGAACTGGGAAAACTCACTGGTGCAATATTCCTAGATTTTGCAAAGGCTTTTGATACTGTTGATCATGTTATCTTGCTAAACTAATTCCAGTGCTCTGGAATAGGGAAACATGCTTTAAACTGGTTTCATTCCTACCTACTGTATCAGGTAGATCCCAACATGCCTCTATCTCAGGCTCTAACTCCAACCCCTTGGATATCACCTGTGGTGTCCCGCAAGACTCTATTCTGGGGTCCCTACTCTTCTCAGTGTTCATCAATGATCTTCCTACAGCTTGTAAAGGAGCTTCAATACTTATGTATGCAGATGACACAATCTTATATGCACACAGCCTATCTGACCTTGAACACATTCTTCAATCTGACTTTTGAAGACTTGAAAATTGGATTTCCCAAAACAAACTGTTTTTAAACACTAACAAGACTGTAACAATGGTATTTGGGACCAAGGCTACATTTTTAAAGCTTCCAATGACTGAGCTCCAGATCAAAACCCACGCTAATAGCACTCTAACTCCTGTTTCTAATTTTAAATACTTGTGCATATTGTTTGACTCCCATTTAAAATTTGGGATGCACATTGATACCCTGACATCCAAAACCTATGCCAAACTAGTTGTACTTTACAGGAACAAATCCTCCCTAAGTCTGCTGGTCAGAAAGCGTATTGCATAGCAGATGCTAATGCCAATTATCAACTAGAGGGGACATAGCAGCACCCCAAACCGACCTTAGCAAACTTGATACCCTCTACAATTCAATATGCCATTTTGTTCACCAATGCAACTACAAAACACATCACTGCGAAATGCTCAAAGAACTAGATTGGTTATCACTTGAGTCTAGGCGCAAAGTTCATCTCTCCTGTCTTGCCTTCAAATACTTTCTGGTCAAGCTACCCATCTACCTGAAAGAGTAACAGTTTTACTGCATAAAGGAAAAAAGGTGATGTAGAATTAGCGCTATTGATCTGGTGATAACAATCAATAAACCCTATATGAGGATGAGTCCTTATGGGGTGCTGGGCAGCCTGGTGGAATACTGATAGTACAATCAGGGAAATGGAAGAAAACAAAAAGAGATACTGGCGCTTAATAAGTCCAATTAGGTTATAGTCCTGGAATTCTACTGCATGCATAAGAATAACAATGCTAACAAGTTCACACCCTAGGCCTCGCATGGCCGTACCCTCACACCGTCCTCCAACATAATGTCCACCCTGGATGGGATATTCCCCAAAGTATTGAGGAGCCTTTGGGCACCCAACCACCCCGGTGTTCACAAGTAGCAACCCACCCAAATGTGTGACAGCGCTACACATGAGAACTGAAGGTGGTACAGTTGGTGCACTTGGAGTACCTGCCCAGGTGCTCCTACACCTGTGTATGGCCAGAAGATGATACAGATCCACTGATCCAGCGATGTCGGCATAGCCTCCACCTCTATGTAGGGTGGTATCCCGCATGGCAGGTTACACCATGAAGAAAGTCTCTGATAGATATATTGGTCTGGTCCCAGACCACTGGATTGCCAGTTCGCTGCCGCGTCCTGACTGTGTCCCTCTCTCTAGTACTACAGGGTCATGTCCCTAACTGATGGTCGGGTCCCTGCAACAACAACAAACTGAGGGGAGTCAGGGCCTAGCTTTGGCCTAGTGCAGGGGTCACAGATGCCCTGCACCTACACACCCTACCCATTCCTCGTCCCAGCTCCGACTGGTGTGCTCCTCAGCATGCGCAAAGTATATATTCCCTGGCAGGGGAATACTGATGCCCTATTGGCTGCGGGGTAGCATGTGAGCTGCAGTCCCAGGGGCTGCTGGGGCTTGTAGTTACCGGGGATAACCTTCCTGCTCTGGCCGCCTTGCACGCAAGCACTGCGCATGCGCAACATCTTGCGCATGCGCTATCATGTTCAAGATGGTGGTGCCCTGCAGGGAGAGCCACCGGTAGCCTCTGGACACCGGTTCGCCTGCCGCAACCTCCCCACGCTCTCCTCCAGCCTCCGCTGCCAGACACAGCTGCAGCCAGAGGTAGGGGGCAGACAGGGGACAGGGGGGACCCAGGCTATATATATATATATATTGAGAAAGTCACCCATTGAGTGCCGAAACACGTCAGGGAGCGTCATTACGTCAGACGCATTGACACTGACGTCATCACCACGCGCTGGGAATGACTGATCCGCGCGATTGCTGCAGAGGCTTCCCATCTCGGAGCTACTTTATAGGACTCCAAAACAGGCAGAGAGGAGATCATCTACCCTGGACATTGATTGGGACGTCATCCTGGTACTGCAAAGACTAAGATGCTGCAGAATCTGACCGGATGGTGGTGATTATATATCACAATATGCTTGTTATTATTGTACCTTTGTAAGTGCAATTCTTATCCCCCTTTTCCCCTCCCCCTCATTAAATTTTACAATTTTGCGCTATGGGCGTGCGCTCTCTCTTCCCCCTTTTCTTTTAGATTCCCTGTGGATGTGGTTTGTCCACTTTGAGAGCAGCCGGAGACCCTCTACACCAGAACTAATACCATCTATTGGACTTTTCTGAGGACTGGTTTTTACACTCTTTTTCTATTTTGGAAACATATATTCGCAGTATTATTGTTTATTATTCTCTTGGTTTACAGGTTTCATTGCTATTTTTATTTCATTTTATTTACATTTCAATTTTTATGTTAGATATTTCACAGAATTATTATTTTACCAATTTATACAGTGTTGAACTATTCCAGCTAGTTCCATTGTATACAAGCAAACCACTAGCAGAGGCGCAGCTTTGTTCTTTTGTTATATATATATATATATATATATTGTAATTATTCATAGTTTGATTAAAATATTAGTATAGGATATATTTTAAAAAAAGAGACAAAATACTTCTAAAATTAACTGTGAGTCTACTTAACTTGTGGAACTTGGCAACGGTCTATTCGTTCCTGTGTCATGTCATAATACTAATAATGGTTCTATTACCCTTCTACTATGTTTTGTAGGATCAAAGATGATTATTCAAACCCAACTAGTTTCATGATGAGAATGGAGGGCCTATGTAAAAAGTGTAGTTTCAAGTAATTTTGTCATTAAAGTGACACAGAGAGGAGTAATATATTCTTGAATCTTGGTGCACCAATGAATATAACCATATTTGATTATGTTGTGCTGAATGTGTGGTAGCTTTTTCTTTCACCAGAAAAAAAATGACACCAGGGGGTGGAGGTAGAGAATTTGGAAGTTGTCGGTGGTGCACATATGTAAATAATCTGTGTTAAAAAAATTTACAAACATGCACCAGTAATGCATCAACATTGCTTTTTAGTTTTGTGTGCAAAAGACAAATGCAAGTACATGAGACACAAACAATGTTGAATGAATTCATGTTTATGAACATGAAGCACACACACAGAAAAGATGAAAAGGTATGCCAAATGTGGGAATATAAATAACGATATACCAATATATGCTGCTAATGATTGAGAAATAGATTTTTTGACACAACGCACTGTTTTAGTACTTTTTTTAAATAGCTTGTTTATACATATCCCCATGTATTTTTCAAATAAAGTTCTGTTAAGTAAAAGTTTTGTTCTCTTTAATATGCAACAGACCTATTGTGTTTCAGATACTGGTAAAAAAATGAAATGCTAAAAATTGACACATCCTATGTTTATAATATGTTTATGTTTCGCATCTTTTCTCTCCACCTTTAGGACCTTTCTTAAAACACACCTCTTTAATGAAGCATATGGGTAGCTCTGCTGACTGATACTGTACATCTCAGATGCCCTGACCTTGGCCCCTTGCAGACGCAGTTACCAGATCACCCACCTACTGTCCCTGTAAGTTCTCCCTACTTACCAGTTACATTGCAAGCTCTAGGCAGGGATTTCTTTCCTAATGTTACTTTCATGTATAAACCTCTGCCAGTGAGAGGCTAGGGGTGTATTCTCAGAACGATCTTACATAAACAGCGCCTCCACCTGTGTAGGATTCTAAGGGTAGAATGACCCATAACACAGGACCCACATATATTAACCACATACCCCAAAGGTATATATAAAATAGGTTTACTATATGGGCAGATAAACACAAACATATCACATACAGCATACATCAACAATATGACATTGCAACAACCTTCAGTGTCACCCTGTAACACTGCTCCTCATGGGTGATAACAAGTCCTTGTACCCAAAAGTCCCAAGAGTCCCACAACCCCACCCACGTGTGGAACAGCGCTGCCCACTAAGATGAAGTGTAAGTTGTTGCACTTGGTGACTTGGATAGTACCTGCCTGGTGCTCCAGCACCTAGGTACCCCAGAACAAGGGAAGAGGACCCGTCGGTGTCCAGCGCCGAAGCCTCAGCGATGGCATCCTCCTCCTGGTGGATGGTCTCCTTCTGAGCGAGCTCACCACTCAGACAGTCTCTGTCTCTGCTACTGCAGAGAATGATTCCCTGCACACTGACCCTTCTTGTCAGAGCACGCAGCACTGCAGCTGTGTCCCTAACTAAACTGACTGCTATAGGGCAAAGTCCCTAACTGCAGGGGCCTTCCCTAGAGCAGCCACAAACTGAAGGGGAGTTGGGACTAGCTGGGGCTTCGGGGGGTAACCTGGCTTAGTGTAACAAGCCACTTGCTTCCTACACACTACTTCCTCCACCTTATCCCAGCACCAACTCACTCGCATGATCTGTGCACAACAATGTATCTTTCACCAGCAGGAGAATCTGCAAGCCCTATTGGCTGTCTGGCTGCAGGTGACAGGGATCACAGGACAGTCCCCTGAGGCTGCTGGGTATTGTAGTCCTTTGCAGAGCTCTTTAACATTAGGGCCGCTTGCGCCTGCTCCGCTGCGCCTGCGCACACCTGTAATGGCCGCCACTGCTAACTGCGCATGTGCTAACTGGGGATATCCCTGACTATGGTGCGCCTCTTCTCACTCCTTGTAACGGCCACCGCATCGCATCTGCGCATGTGCATGCCTAACCCCAAACGCAAGATGGCCGCCGTGTCACTTCTGCACATGCGCAAGCCTCCGCACATGCACGGACATAACAAAGATGGCGGCGTCCTGCCTCCGATGCCACCGGGAGCCCCCAGTGATGTGCTCGCCCCCACAGCTGCCTTATCACCTACGGAGGTAAGCGGGAAAGGATCGGGGACTCGGGAAGCCAGAGGGGACCTGGCTACTCATACATACATAACCTTTGAAAAAAAGCAGATTAATTGCAAATTAATCCTGCTGTAGGATACACGTTCTTTTCCAAAGACCAGTTCATATTTTCCAACCCAATTATTTACCAGTTTAATAAACTATTTCTTTCAAGGCAGCAGGGCAACTATAAAAAATGACATTCTACATCAGCTTAAGTGGCCGATTGGGGATGTTTTCAGGCAAAATTCCCCATTGACTTAATTGGGACATTTAAGCCAAAACCTGCTTTGGTAGATATACAGTAAATCCCCAAATATCCTAACACCCTGTAGGGAATCTGACCCTGGAATTGTTTAGATTATCATGTGGCAAGTGGAATCACAGAGTTTACTGTGAGCTATTATACTAAACTCTATTATTTCATGATATGATCTAGCAAATTAAGATCCATTCGTGTTTTTCTGCAAGTTCAGTTTGTTCCTATGATACGAGATTACTAATGACATCTTTGGCCATTTGAATACATTTTACATTCATTTGGAAAACATTCATGGGTCCATTTTTACTAAGTTGTGCTATTCTTCGACCCCTTTAAGAACCTGACACCTTATTGGTTATTTAAAAATGAACCAAAATGCCATTTAACAGTACATAGAAGAATCACATGTTATTGCTGTAACTAGCGCTTTATTGTGGGATAATCTGTGTTATTCTGTGTTTTTACTGCCATTGAATGGTGTGAAAATGTTGTACATGCTGCATTATAACGCAATATATAGTGTTAACAGTGGGAGCAATGAAGTCTGCCAAATCTGTAAGTACTGTTTAAAAAAAAGTAAGTGTACGGAGTTGTGTGGAGTGTCTGGTTGTCTAACCCAGGTGTGTGCAAACTTTCTGTGCTGTGTCCCCCTGCCTGCTCTCCCCCAGTGTCATACCCCCTTTTACCTTTAAGCCGGCGTAAAATGGTGCTGCGGGGTCATGTGACATCATGGCGCGTTGCCCGAAGCCGGCTGAATTGATAAAGATTATAACATATGACTCCAAAGATACTATAGAGTGGGATTCCAGTAGAACAGCTGTGAAATTAACTTCTTAAACTATATATTTTCTGGAGCCTTAGGACAAAGTCACATTAGAAGCAGACACTTTTTATGTCTGTTTTTAAAGGTGTTTGGAAAAGAGAACCTTTCTATTTCCATGTTAATGGTGTGTTTATTAGGCCCCTGCTACAGCTTTTTTAATGGGAGGTATAGCAAAGAGAAGATAAAAGGAAATTGT
Source organism: Ascaphus truei (assembly GCF_040206685.1). NCBI lineage: Eukaryota > Metazoa > Chordata > Amphibia > Anura > Ascaphidae > Ascaphus > Ascaphus truei. The sequence goes on along the minus strand of NC_134484.1, from coordinate 247,271,680 downwards.
ACCAATGATTGTCAATGCAAACAGTGAAGACTTTTTGATATTCTAATTTTTTTTAACGTTATTTATGGCTAATAAAAGTCACGTTCATTTTTATTGTCAGTTATTGGTTTGAACTCGTAGCTGTGCCTTTAACAAAAAAAACATTATATGATGACAAGTTTAATTACCTTGTTGCAAAACCAATTGATAGCACTAAAATAATCACTGGTATAGGATAATATTATTACTTCAAATTCCGTTGCCAATATAAAAAAAAATGTCTAGTGCATGCTCACTAAGGGCAGACACTGTTATTTGTGTTTTGGTTATAAAAAAATAAAATATGGTGTTCTTGTTTTGTATGTGGTTTTGGTTCTAACATGTTTATTGTTGGTTTTGGATATTTAAAAAAAAAACTATTCTAAACTTATACACATGCCTATTTGTGACATGTTCTGTTGCATCTATTGGTTTTCTAATGTGTACCTTTCAGACTTTAAAGACGCCCCATGAGTGTCAGGAATTTTCAGTAAGACTTGGACATAAGTCTAGCACATATTTTACTTTCTTTTATACATTGTTACTTTGGGATATACAGTATGTTTTCAGGGTCACATATGAACGTCTATTACTTTAGTTGATTTAGTTGATATTTTCATGTTGTCTTTGCTTCAATGTATGCAACTTTGCTTCACTGAGTAGATTTGGAGATTTTTTAAAGGCGGCGTTATGGAGATGTTTAGTAGGGAGCAGTTATAGAATTATTGAGAGATATAGTTGGTGGTGATAGGAGTAGATAAGGGAGTGATTGCTTGCCAAATTGCCACACTTGATTTTAACCAAAAATGAGATATGTGACGTTGATGCATTTCTAAAGCTGTATAATACGACAGGCAGAAACTGTGCAGTACGACAAAACATCAACGTATCCATATTAAAATGGATAAGAAGCAACAAGGGACACACTGTGAGTGCTCATTTGCATGTCATTACCCAGAATCCCTGGCTGCAATGAAAAGGCTGAGCGATAATGGTCAAATGCAGCTTTTGTGGATCTGTCTGAGACGTGAATGTGTGCATAAGTGTATTTTTATTTACTAAACCTGTAGTCAATTTTTGGCTGGTACAATAAAAGAGAGATGCAATATAGCTGCTATTATCTGTGTGCGAAATAAATTGAAAATCTCTTTGCTTCAAAAGAAATCATAACGGGAGTAGAGGGCAAGTATATCATTTTCTGAAAAATAAAGTTACAAACTTGATTTCAAGCAAAACTGGTGAATGTGACAGTGATGTACTTCTATACCTCCAGTCAATTTCTGGCTGTACAAGTAAAGAGAAATACAGATGTAGCCAGACTTACTCTCCCTGGTATCGCGAGCAAACAACCAAAAATCCGTGGAACAGGGACAGTGCCTGCGGGGATTGCAGCCTGGGAGGATTAACGCGGGCGGGGTGTCCATGCTTCTGAATGGGATCCCCGCAGCATTAATCCTTCCAATCCAGACATTGTGGTGGAGCAGCTCAAAGGAAGACGGCACACTCTTGTAGGGTACAGAAGCAGTCTCTGTGAGTGCCATTTGCTTTTGAGAAAGGCCCTTGAGGCTGAAACGTCAACTATTGGCTAATACATTTTCTATGCAGAAATCCGCAGTGCCCAGGTTTTTTCCTTTCATACATGATATTGGGAGTACCTAGCAGAGGTTCCTTAACCAGGAGCACCAGTATTTATATCATTTTTTCCCTTGGGGAGTGCAGAATAACCCTTCAAACCATGTCCCAGAGCAGAGCCACTACATCTGTGTGCCAATTGCAAAGCTTGAATTAACATTTAAATAAAAAATGCCAATGGTGAATGTGATGGTTAGGTTAAACTTTCCGTCAATTTTTTATCAGCTGGTACAAACAAAGATGATTATATATTTCCTAATTTCTTTTCTTAATGTATTGCAAATGCTTTCTTTAGATCACTGTATCTTACCACCCTGTGCTTTTATACCTCCCTATTACTCCGCCCAACCAAAACCCACCCCACTCAAAAGAATAATTTCAGGAGTGAAGGAATTGTTGAATATACAATAGACTGTGTGTGTGAGATTGGAATCTCTTGCCCTGGGACCAGGGCTTCTCTGGGAGGATTCCAGCCTATTCCCTAGGTTATCGCCAGAGATGGATGCGCTGCAACACCACCACTAAAGATGAAGGCATATACCCCAGAAGCCTGTCCCTGTTATCCCCAATACCAATGCGGGAGACTCAGGCCCTCCTGTTCCAAGCAGGTATGCACCACCATAGTACACGTAATCCGCCCTCACTACACCCTAGAGGTCTGATCTGCGACAGGCGGGGGGGGGGGGGGGAAACATGGGTTACATGAGTGTTCATGACTCATCTATAAGAAAAAAAAGACTGAACAAGAATGGTGACTGCATTAGTTCATTGCCCTTGTGGGCTGTCTCTGATTTTACTTTTTCAGGATAGATTGACTATAGTGCTGTACTGGGTTACCTTATTAATCTCTTAGATTGTGTACCCATTATTAGGGACTCACTAATAGCCTACTTATTAGGGAGGTTTTACAGCAGAGGTTAAGGGAAGTAACTTTGATATAATTGGTTTTTGGGCATGGGCCTGAAGAAGGGGCTCACCCCCCTGAAACATTGCCCCCTTATTCCCCTATACCATTTTCCCTTTGTATTTCCTTCCTCTCTTTCCCCTTACCCCTCTTTCCCCTCCCCATCCTCGTGTTGCATTCTATATAGTGGTTGATGGTCGCATATTACTGTGAACACATTTACTATAGTCGTTTGACATTTTCTTCAACACGGTATATATACTTCACGCACATTGTGCATTTGTGTGCATTGCTATATGCATTTATTTATATATATGTTCATTGAGTTTGCCGAGGGCCCCTCCTTGTTCCCATTGCACCAGTGGTGAATTAATCACCAATACATTTGTTCTAATCAGAGTGCTGTCTATCCTCCATACTTTTTTTTATGAAAGGTGTTCATGGAAGGATAGCCAGGAGGAAACCACTGCTCTCTAAAAAGAACATTGCTGCCCGTCTGAAGTTCACTAAAGAGCACATAAATGATCCACAAGACTTCTGGAACAATATTCTCTGGGCAGACAAGTCAAAAGGTACAGATGCAGACACCAGTATCAGATGACTTGCCTTGGATAATCTGGGGCAATCTCCCAGTAAACTGCAACATTTCTGTGAGATTTCTGTACCCAGAGACTAATAGTGCATCGAATTAAGACAGTTGGGGTCCCTGAAGGGCCCATTCAAACTGAATGGGACTGCAGGGACCCCCGCTGTGTTTATCCGATGGTTAATTAGTCTGACTGCAGAATCTCACAAAAATGTTGCAGCATTTACTGGGTGGTAGCCACACTATTTTCCCAGGCAAGTCATTGGATACTGAATGTTGAATAATTTGTGGATAAATAAATGTTGAACAATTATCATGTTTTTGTGTCCTTTGTTTGATCGGATTATCTTTATCTATTATTAGGGTTTAGATTAAGATCTAATAACATTTTAGGTTTAAAATATCTGAAATAAGTGAAAATCCTAAGGGGTTCACAAACTTTTTCTCGCCACTGTAGTTACAATCAAGTGGTTATCACAATCTGGAAAGCGAGTGGGACCATGTTCGCAGGTGTTGGATTTCTGACTCGAAAACGTACCCCTCCTTTATGCTAACTCTATGTTACTCCAAATAAAGAAATTGTATAATTTCTCTAACAACTGTAATTACTGTAGGTATCATAATAATATAACAATAACCAAAGCTAAGACAAAACTGGTTTCCTTCTGTTGGGGTTCACATCGAATGTGAATTTTTAATCTTTTAATTTTTAACTGTGTTTTAAAGGAACTGGCAACTGATTTGTTGAAGTAAATGTGATCAAATAAAGATACTAAAGTAAAAATCTCTTATCCAGTTGTTATATGTCAAGAATATTTGTGTCTCATATGTATGTAGCGCACTCCCCCTGGGAGATATGGCAGCTTCGGTATGTGTGGTGCTTTATCTGCGGCTCACAGGAGGCCTGAACCTCTGCTGTTGGGAGCCTGGGGTATACCTGATCTGTTGTTTGACAGCGCCTCCACCTGCACGGGATCCTACAGTGTTTGATAACCATGTGCACGACAATAAGAAATACACACTGGTATGATTACAGCAGGTTTACTGAGCATATGTAACTAATAATAATAATACATAAACACTCAGGCCTCGCAGGACCGTACCCCTTCACCGTGCCCCCAACACTGTGTCCACACCCCAGTGAGATTTACCCCAAAGTGCTGAGGTGCCCCATGGCACCTAACCTCCCCGGTGTCCACAGGAACAAACCCATCCAAATGTGTGAGCCCAACTAGAACAGAAGTGTACAGTTGGTGCACGTGGTGAGGTGAGGTACCTGCCGGGTGCTTCCAGTACCCGGGCGCGCTGATGCAGCAGGATGGGATCCACAGATCTGTGATGTTACCCGTGCACCCTCCACCTCTACGTTGGGTGGTGTCCCGCATGGACGTGTCACCATGCAAAGTATCTCTTAGCTGTAGATGGTGGTATGGCCCCAGACCACTTTATGGCAGGATGTAGCTACGTCCTGACTGTGTCCCTCACAACATCACTGCAGGGCAGTGTCCCTATCTATGTGCCTGTCCCTGCAGCAACCACAATCTGAGGGGAGTTGGGGCCTAGCTGGGGCCTAAGGAGGTTTCTGGCCTAGTGGTGGGGACACTGACACTCTGCACATGCACACTCTACCCTTCTGCTGTCCGAGTTCCAACGGACTGGCGTGGTCGCAGCACGCAAAATGTATCTAATTCCTACAGTGGGTATGCTACAGCCCTATTGGCTTATTTGCGCCATGCGAGCTGCAACCCATGTGGCTGCTGGGGCTTGTAGTTCCCCGCAGAGCCTGCTCGCAATGCCCGACACTATATGCTTGTACTGCGCATGCACAAGCCCTCTGTAATTGCCTCCGCGTATTGTAGTGTCTCTCGCACCGTCACCAACCCTAACATGGCGGCACCATCTAGGAGTGCTCCCCGTGGGCCTCACGCGACTCGCTCGCCCTGCAAAAACCTTACTGATCAGAGGTAAGAGGAGGGGGGGGGGAGAACAGACTAACCGGGGACCAGAGGGGACCTGGTTACATGTATATTTATAGATGTGTCAAACAGTAAGAAAACATTTATAGTCATGAAAAAAAATGACCCCACAAGTTAATATAAATCTAATAATATATTTTTATTCATCTCTGAGTCATCAACAGTATGGCATATTAAAACATTGTTATACCCAGAAAACTTACCAAAAAAAACTGTAAACATAACCTCAACAAACTGTCATCATTCTATAGTGCATCTTCTGAAATAAATTTTGCTTTATTGTATAAACATCAACAGGAAGTTTGTTTAGTGACTGGATTACAAGATATCCTGCAGTTGATAAAGTCAATACAGATCATTGGCAAATGTGCCTAATAATAATCCACTCAAACAGTCATTTGTCACAATAGGTAGTACACTTGAGAAACAACTGTCTCCCTTCACTGGTTAACTGTGGCAGTCTCTGGATCAATAGGGATTTTCATTACATAGTAAATAGCACTCCATAATTGTGGGAGAAGTCATGGAGATGTTATTTGTTATTAAAAAAAAATTGATTTCAATTGATGCCTAGAGTACAGTAAGCTACTGAGTATTGGTTCTTAATAGGGCAACCAAATTTTATCTACTGAAAAAAAAAATGGACATTACTACTACATCTGTGTTACACGACGTCTGAATATAGGACATAAAGCAACACCAAAAAGATTTTTCCTCAAAACAATTTTTGAGGTATTAAAAAAAGTACACCTGTCTCTGATTTAAGTCCATATTTGCTAAGAGGTGCTACAAATCTAGCCATTATTATTGCAATTTATGGCGCGTTCCTGCAGGTGAAATGTTGCTATAGCCCAGTCCCCTTCTCAGACGTAGCTAATTCAGAGCAATGGCCGCTTCTCCTGCTGGCGCTTTATGTATGTCCCACTGCAGCACACCACAAGATGCAATAACATTAGGTTCATCTGTACGCCATAAGATACCTTCTGCGCCAGGGAAATGAATAGATCGCAAAATATGTCTTCCTGCGCCAGGTGTTTAATGGCTTAGACCCAGTTAGTAAATATGGTTCTTAATATCTTCTCTATTGAACTTTCCTCTTCTTTTTATTCTGCAACCTTATGTTTGCCCATCAAACAGAAATTGATTCCACTTTGTTGTTTTGCTTATCACGGCTCTATAGCAATATCTTACTTTAAATCACTGTTCTATATCTTTGTAGCCAAACTCAATCCGAATGCTTCCTAATCCTTGTGCTCCCAATGTGCTGCTCAGTATCCCCTGCTGAAATCCCTCTCTGAGAAACCTGATATACAGTATATGTCCTGCTTTAGCTACATAGGCAGGTGAGTCAACCAATTGACCTCACGTTCCAGTGTCCTACTTAAGCATTTTATCTCCCATGTTAAAAAAATTTATTCCAAGGAATCATTTATGATGTATGTAACAGCCTTGCAGAGAGGGACTGGGGAAGTAAGTTAGCCCTTACACAGGGATAGGTGTTTATTGTTTTATGTATGTTTGTTTGCTATATTGTTTAAAGGAACAGGCAATAAAGCCTTATTTTAATTTCACCTTAAAAATAGTCTCCATTGCATACCTCCGTACACATCTCTTACATATGGTGTTAGAAGTTGAGAGGTGGCCCTTGAAGTTCAAAGGGGCCCCGGGGACTGCCTGTGAATTTTTTTGTGCTTTTGCCTGCATAAGTTCCTGCAACAGTCTGAGCAACAAAACACATGCAGAAGCTAACAGAATTAAAGGGCTACTCATCCAGGCAGGAAAACTCTACTGGAGAAAGCCACAAAACGACAGTTTGACTGGGAACACTGTGACAGATGGTAACCCACACAAGGGACTGATACTGTGACTAGAGTCTACACCACCACTTGGAATTTTAAAATGGCCGCCCAGCTGTAGTCAAACACAGACTGCAAGAATGGCGAAGAAAATGTGTTCCAGGTGTAAAGAGCCCAGCCACACTGAGCAGTGTCCCTTCAGGCCTTATTCAGATGATGAGGACGATCCCTACATGGCCCCAGAAAAAGGGCAACAGCCAGAGGAATATTTTTTCAACGAGCCAAGGAACTGCATCAGCAAGCAGTACGCTGTGGTCACAAGGAAGGCACAGAAGTTTTACTTAGCAAGTGCACATTCAGTATCACTGATGAGAAAGAATGTGTGCACAGTACTGTTGATGTTTCAAAACATATCAAAGTAAAGAAGAAGAAAAAGTCTACAGAGGCACCAGAAAGAGCTACAAACTCTGCAAGCAAAGTCTGCCCACCTGTAGGAATACCAGACGGGGTTCTTGCAAATAGTGAAAACAGCTGCAATAGTGCATCCCAAAGTCAGAAAAAAAAATACACCTGATACCACCAAAAAGGAGGAGAAGATGCAGCATTCCTGTAATGAACCCTACCCCATGGAAGAGTGGCCCTTCTGGTCCTAAGAGGATAAGGATGAAGATATCTCTTATGGGAACCTGAAACAAGATGCACCAACAAAACATCCCTAGGATTGTGGAGGTGCCTAAACTCGGTATGCACCGACCAAACAGGTCTCCATGACTCAGAAAATTCCTGCCAGCTAATGCAATTGCAAGGAAAGCATGGTGGATGCTGTGAAACTGCTGAAGTTTCAAACCTAGAAGGATACCCCATTACCCCTTATGGAATGGAGTCATCCAAAGCAAAAAGGGCGGAAAAAGAAATACGTTTTCCAATTACCATGGAAGTATCAGACACGTCCGTAGATCCCACGGAGGATAAGGGGCACGGAGATGACCTGCAGTCTAGAGGAAATGGAGAATTTGTCCCGTGGATGACCGAATATCCAGAGGGCCCAAGGCAGAAGTCATGTACCACAAAGAAGTGTCTGTCTGGTGCTGACAGTGAGAAACCCTCAAACTACACCAGGGAAGCGGAGCCGGAACCCGTGGCCAGATGACAGGGCAGCCAAAGAGGCCTGCTCAGAGGGGGACAGGGCAAAGATTTAGCAGTCCACATGATGGCACACCTGTCAGACACCAGGAAGGGGAGCCAGATCAAGACAGCAGGGCCTTGGGAACTACGTCTTTCAGTAGCTCTCAAGAGGAAATATTTGCCAGAAGGCCCCAGGAGATAGCCTGTGTTTGCAGGCCCTAGAAGTTGGGGGATCTTGGCAGGCCCCAACAGAGCTGGGGTAGCATTGAGCTCCAGGAGGTGGAATGGTTCAGTAATACCCAAAATATAGGGGCCACAGCAAGGCCCTGAGAAGCATGGGCCACATTAGGCAGAAGGCAAGGAAAGGCCAGAGCTTAAGAAGTGCTGGGAGAGGCTATCCTGGAGGAGTGTGGGAGGGTGCCAGATGTGGAGTATGGAATGCAGGGGATATCCCCCCTCCAAAAGGAAGGAACACACTGTGACAGGACCCCAAGGGCAGAGATGTTCAGCTGAGAGGGTTGGAGAAGGCCTGCTGGCCTTTATCGAATCCAAGCAAGACATTGGTGGGGGAAAGTGAAGTGGCCGAATAGTCAGTTGGGGCAAGTGGAGCGGTGGAACCAATATTGTCTGGGCTGGTGTCCAGTTTGCAAAATTCAGGTACTGGGGAAGGTTGTGTGGGGGTGGCAGGAGTAGGAGTGAGGGGGGGGGGGCTGAGTAGTGGTATTGTCCTCCCTGCAGGAAGTGCTAGCCAGTTGAATGTTCAAGTGGGAGTTGAAGGTTCCCTGACAGGGGAAACAGGGGTGGGAAATATATATATATATATCTATATATATCTAATGTTCTATAGTGTTGCTTTATAGAGGGTAATTTATGTCTTGCAAGGCCACTGTGTGATCATTTGCCACAGGACAAGATTTGGAGTATTATGTGGAGATTTCGAAGTTAATGCCGGAAACAAGGATTTGTTGGAGACTGTGGTAAAAATGGGATTGTAAAGAGGAGAAAAAGAGTCAAGTACCTAAGACGTTCGGAAACTAGTTAGAGGCATTTGTCGTGTTAGCCAGCAAGATAGGCGAGTATCTGGATATTTGGGAAGAGTATAAGGAGTATGTTGGGGATGCTTAGTGGAAGTACAACAAGTGTTTAAGGGAGTGTATGGCAGTTAGGAAGCATGGGAAATGGGACTTGAAGGACATGGATTAGTGGTTGTCAAAGATGACGCCGCAGCATCCATCTCCCATTCAAGGATTGGCACCAGGATGATCAGGGCAGTCGGCAAGCTAATGCATGGATTATGTTCGGCGTTTAATGAGGGGTAATGTATGTTGGCATTGTGCTGCTTCAAGCACAAATGCTTGTCTTGCAGAGGTGAGTTGCACAATGCATCCCGTTGTTTAAGGAAGGGGAAGAGTACAAATAGGGGCAGGGTAGGGAAAGTGTCTGCTTGAAAGGGTGATGACTCCGTGAAGGCTGGACATGATGTCTTGTTGCCTTGACCGCTAGCTGGGCGAGAAGGGGAATGTGAGTTTTTCAAAGTGAATGCTGGAGTAATTATTCTGTCTTTCACTGAATCCATGCACTATCAAACTTGATAGAATTATCCACTAGTCAACTTTGGTACCAATTGTCATGGGAGACCAGGACTAACACACCAGGGATCAACTCGCCAGAAAGAACAACAGGGTTAATAAAAGTGAATTTATTGGTAAAAGATAACCGCAACTGTTCGGAACATACCATATACACTCCCAACTGGGGTGACTGGGCGCAGGGACCTCTGAGAAGAGATTTTCCCCATTTTGCTCCCACACAGTGTTCAGCAGTCACTGCTATCAGAGACCCCAACCGTCACACCAGGAACCCAGAACTCTGGAACTTATAATTGCCACTGGCTCTGGCTGGAATTCCCACTAGAATTTAGAATAATTAGGGGCCACCCTCCCCACCTTTCTTTCCCCATGCCACAACATGATACATTAAAGGAGGGTTAGGGCCAGGTGCCTTCATTAAGACTAAGCCCCTGATCGGTGGGTTAACATGCTATATTACTAGAGTAACATGAAAAGAGTTACATGGAAAAGGTCAACCTGAACTAGTAACATTTCTCTTGAGAACAGAATTAACCCCTGGTCCCTGAAGTGCTGGAACCAGGCTACACAATATAAATATTTATACATAATACAAATGTATTACTGGCAGGGGTAATGTTGGGCTTAACCTTTATTAAAAGCAGACAAATCTACCGCTACCATCACACCCATAATTATCACAGAAATTTACTGTTTCATTGAACTTTATGAAATTATTTTTTAGCACTTTATTTTATGTTAAAAAATTAAGTTGTTTTTTTATAAGGATACTAATGTGTTGTACAAAAGGTATACAAGTTATATATTAAATAAACAAACAATCTTTAAATATAGTGTACCCAGGCAAGTTACTATTATTTTGCGAGTGCCGCTTTTTCTATGTGCTATATATATGCTCCAAAAAAATTCTGATAATTCGTTCCTCCAATCTTACTTTTGTCCGTCTTGGTCTTTTAACTTCCCTTAGAATCCGGTCAAGTATCATCTTTGTCCAACGACTGTAAAAAATGTCTTGCGATATGTTCTGCCCACTGTCATTTTAATTTCTTCAATGTTGTGATGATGTCACACAGATTTGTGTTCGACTTTGAAACCCATTCATTCTTTCTCGTGTCTCTTTGGATAATACTCAGCATACATCTTTCTATATTTCTTTGAGTTGTCTGAAGCTTCTGAATTATATTCACATTTAGGGTCCAAGTTTCACATCCATATGTAAGTACAGGCAGAATGCACTTGTTCAAAACTTACATCTTGAGGCACAGTGGAAGGTTCCCTTGAATGATTTTCTTGTTTCTTCCAAATGTGCTCCATCCTATCTTCATTCTCCTATTGATTTCATTGAAAAGCTTCCCATCATATTGTTACATGCCAGCCAAGGTAGACATAGTTGTTGACTTCTTCTAGTTCTTTTCCATTTATTTTGATATTTGCAGAGTTGACATATTTGTGGAACATCACTTTGGTCTTGCGAGATTAATACGGAGGCCCATTTTCTTATTTCAGTGAATTCAACGATTTGTTGCTTGAGGTCTTCTGGACTTGTGGCAAAAACATAACTGTAATTTGTAAATCATTGGTTTGTGGTGACTCAAGTATTCACCATTGATTTTGATTCTTTTTAGTTCACAATTCAATATTTTGAGCAATTCTTCAAGTATTGCTGGAAAAAGCTTTGGTGACATGGTGTCTCCCTCACTTACTGATCCTTACCTTATTTGTATCTTCATGTAATCTAATGGTTAATGTGGCACTCGTAAATTCGTATTTTTTTTTTTAATAATATCAATATACTCTTCTTCAACACTTTGTATACTCCCACCACAATGTATGCATAATCCATAGTTCAGCCTTGCCAGTAAACGTACATTATCACACTACGTAAAGCAAGTTTTTTGAAGACTTTGCTTTGTGTCCATTGCTATTGGGCTAGTAATCTTAAAGACTCTTGCCCCAGGTTTAAAAAGGTGGCTTAGTCAGAGTTTCTGCCAAGTACTTCTGCCAAGCGGAGATTGGAAAAATGTAGACTGTGGTGTTCATGTTCTGACAATTAAGAAGTTACAACATAATGAGATACAGAAGATAATTATACTCTTCCAACCATCCAATTGATATATTCACAAAACAGAAGCCTAGAACCATTTTGTCTTAGTTAATAATTGCAGTTTTGAACCTGACTAACTTACATTAATCTTTTCTATCTGCTTCCACAGAGCAGTGCAGAAATGTCTAATGTGCAGAAAGACTCGGTAGAATTATACTAGGCACAGAGGGCAAAGGTGCCAGGCATTTTTGCAATGTCCAACATGTACCATTGCATACACGTAAATAATCTGTGTGACGGAACTAATTTGTTATAAAGAGAAGGTATTTAGGACGATCAGTTTATAATCATATAGCTATTGTTTATTTCATAACATTATGTTTTGGGGGAAGGGACAGGGAAAGTTAGGCACAGTCCTGTTCCATCAGTTGCCAAGAATGTATTTCTCCTATTCTGCACGCTATGCCAAAAAATAGCAGAAAGTTGAGAAGAGAATGTCTCAATAAAACTTTGGCAGTAGGATTAACATTAAAAAAAGAAATACATTATTATCATCTGCAGTCAAACTGCAAAGATGTATTAAAAGTCTAATTCATAAAGATGTACTGTATATGCTGTAGTAGCAACATAGCTACTGTTAACATTTTATTTGTGTGTACCTCAGCAATTCTGTCACTGAATAGGAGAAAATAAGGTATTTAAAAGTAACAGAAAACCTGTAATACTACATCTTTATGTTTGGATTGATTTACCATTCATGTTTCAAATCAAGCATCATGTTTGCTTCTACGCCTGTAATCCTAGTAACGATAAATCCCCAACATCATCCCTGCTATTGTTACAGACTCACCAAACATTCAGGCACATACAGGCCAAGTAAATATTACCTTCAAAACTGCAAGAGATTTATAAATTGCCACTACAACACACACAAAAAAAACAGTTTAACTCAATTTAGCAACTAAGTCAATGTTTTGCCAAGCCATCAAGCCCATGCCTTATTAAAATCCCAGAGGCACTTGAATATCTGAGGTGGAAAAAAAAAAGAAGGTTAAACTGCATATCAAGCTTTGAGAAGAGCTGAAAGGACGTGAAGCCCAATTAAACCGTCAGCACTGCTCTCTCTCATAAACACTTGCTGCGATATTCCCTCTGGAACACATTTCAAAACAGCTAAAGAGGGAACCCAGCAAGTACCTTTTCAATAGAGCTATGTTATTGAGTCTCAAGTCCAGCCTGGTTCTTCTGGGTGTGAGGCTTCATACTCCCTCTCTATTAATCATCATCTTGCCTTCTAACACCTGGGACTGACTCCAACTCCCACTGTTGCTATATTGACAATATTCCCTGTTGATTTCCTCATTTTCTCTGCTCGGACTAGAATGACCTCTTTAAAATTCTTTATAAACGTCAGTAATTGCCACATCAAACTTCAATTCATTACTTTCCCATGGCTCATGTATTTTGATGATATGAAAGTTGACTGCATTTACATGCAAATTGAAGTTTTATATTAATAAGGGCCAGTAAAAGAAGATTGCATGGTAATACTCTATTATGACTTTTAAATACATTTGCCCATGTCTCAACTTGGCATTAGCATGGTCAGACCATGAGGAAATCATGTTGGCCTGATTGCAATTTTGTTTTCCAAATGAAAGTACAATTTCATCAGGTTTCCCTGTCATTTCTAATAATGACTTAAGTTTGCTTGCTAAATTGAAGCATTTCACCAGGTCTCTGGATGGTATGTGAAACAGGTGAGGAGACAGCTGCTACTGTGTGAAGTGCTTCATTATGAACTGCCGCTATATTCAACCCCATAATGTATATCTGATGAAACAAGCAAAATGACTACATGCAGCCAAGGTGGATTATATTAAACATTTTAACATTTAATGTCAACGGTTGATACTAAAAGAGTAAATTTTTGGATGACCGCATTTAATACATTGATTAATGAGTTCTTAACCTTTATGTTTGTTAGTTTAAGGTTTATTGGGGAAAAAACTGCAAGTTGCCCTAAAAAGCTATTACGTTTTTGGGGGAAAGAAAATCTGCAATAAAAAAGGTAGTTTTATTCATAGCATTGTTTAATTAAATTAGATGGATGATAAATACTGTACGTAGATGGTTGAATGATGTAGAATGCCTACATTTTGGATACCCAGTAAAATACAACAAAGCTGTGTTTAATCTCAATAGCAATTGAATACTTTCATTTAAAAAACATTCCAGTCATCCTAGAATATTCTGATTCCAACTACTCAAACCAGAGAGAGGCTCATCCTAAGATATTTTTTGGGAGGAGAAACTAGGAAAACTTTTCAGTTTTCAAATGATGAAATCCGTCAACTTTTGCAAAATAGTTTGCTTGAAATTTTTTCCCCCTTTTATTTAAAAAAAAAAGCAATTGAGCTACGGGAAACCACAAACAAAACACTATTATTTTTAGAACCAAACCTTCAACCAAAACACGAGTAAAAGTTCCCTTGCTTAATATTTTGTGGTTGGTATTAGTGAAATACATAACAAATATTAAAAATGGTTTTATATAACAAGATGTTTATTTACAAGGACTTAAGGCATTTTAAAAAAATTCCACGCACAGCTATTACGTATATCATTTTGTCATGCCTTTGTTTTTCACACTGCTATTGCTTAGCACACATTCAGGCTGCAGTTTCATCACTAGTACGGTATGATCAATGACACATGTTGTGCATGCACTTTTGCAATGTTCTTGCATGTGGTTAAAGGCACATATGCTTCAGGCAGGAACACATTGATGATGATATCAATATGCTTGTGCAGTGGGTAAAGTCATGACCTCACGATTCACAGCTTCAGCCTGAATATTTAAAAAGCTTTCCTACCATAATAAACAAACCACATGATGCTTTCTAGTGAAAGTCATAATTTAGCTTTATAGAAAGTCATTATGTGAGCATTAAATACAACAAGTTAAAACCTCAGTGTCAAATCTCTAGTGTCTGCCCTTCATCTTCGTGCATGTACTGTAGATTATCATGAGCGCTCGGACGCAATCTGCATAGTTTTCTGTTTAGATATGATACAGTCTTTTTTTCCATTCATGGTTTGTATTGATTTTAGCATTGTTCTCTTTATTCTCTTAGAAAACGGTTGTAGAATAAAGAAAATACAAAATGTAACTTCTATTGAGAAATATTAGAAAGAAAATTGGAAAACAGTATCTTACTGTACCTACAACAGCAGAGAGGAGATATTGGCCCTGCTAACTGTAAATTATATGGGTTTCTTTGGTTTGGTGTGCAAACATGTCTTCTGGTCACTGTGTGTTTTCAACATTAATATGTAAATGGACATGTGGTCTGATTGTGTGCACAGCTGCTGACTATGGCCGTTTATCTTATTGAAAAGAGTAGAGGAAGAATCACACCAGAATCAAGTATATGAAAACAATGTATTATGTAACCCATCGACCCCCACCCAATCGCAGATCAGGTCCCCTAAGGTGTTCTGTGGTCTGGCTACATGTCTCGGTGTGGTGCATACCTGCTTGCAACAGGAGGGCCTGAGTCTCCCGCGATGACATGGGGGACAACAGGACAGGTTTCTGGGGTGAATGCCTTTGTTCTTCTTCTAATGGTGCAGCGCCTCCATCTGTAATAAGCCCCAGGGATACGGGGTGGAATCCCTACCACAGAATCCCCTCCCAGGGATGAGAGATTCCAGTCTCCACACAATAGGTCTTTTATAATTAGAAGCAGCTCTTTATTTCTCTCTCTCTCTTAGCAGCAGCAGACAGGTACAATAGAATACACAGCCAGCTAGCTGTTTTCCTTTGGGATGTCCCTGCCTCTACTCTGGACCTAGGGCCATCCAGAGTGGGGCTAGCTCTTCCCTCACCCCCTAAGCAGGATGAGAGGTATTTGGTCCACCTCACTATCAGCTCTACTCATAGGCTGCTAACTCTCTCAGACCAACGCTACACTTGTCACACTAAATAGGAAGTGCACTGCTCTTTATGATTTCAGCAGGCACTGCCCCTGTGTCTCTTGATTGGACAGAGGGTCACGTGACCTACCTCCACCATTCAGGGCAAGTGCTTGAAGTGGGGGAAACCCATGATAACTTCTGGCAACCTGCCCTTACCAGGTATACTACACAGGAGGAGGATAAAAATATAGCCCATAAGCTACAATTACATAAATAAAATCTTTCTGTACTTTTTTCAATCGATTATACATGAAGGGAAATTTGGCATCTCCCTTGCAGTTCTGGCACCCTCTTTATGATATTGCACTTGTTGAGTACTTTTTCCAGTTGTTTTGCTCTTGAGCATCACCCTATCATTGCTGTAACCTTAGTTTAGATGATGGGAATAAGTATCAGTTGTATTTTGCATAACTGATTAAATTCACATGATCTTTACTAAATCTAAGGATGTTTTCCATAATTCTCCATTTACAGGCCACCCTATATTAAATCAGTCTTCGTGATCTTCTCATACTGAGTACAGCATGTAGGAATGTACTGACCTATTCTGTCCGCACTTGTGAGGTCAAAACGGACATCTACATTTTAATACTATATACTTGGATCCCCTCCTTGATGACAAAGATTATAAATAGATGTAAGACCACAGACATATATTTAGTAGCCTACAGAAATGGAGAATATATTATTCCTTCATTAAGACCAACGGGACTGAGTGTCCTCAGTGTGTAGATCCATTTACACTCTCTCTGGAGTAACCTCTTGTCCCAGTCACCTTTCCTCGGGCCCCAAGGTATATGCTCAATAGTAATGAACTTAAGTGCATCACTGACACCGTTATGTTCTGCCAACACGTGTCATGAAACTGGTGTATCATACTGTTGCGGATCGAGCCAAGATGTTCTAAAATCCAGATTTTAAATGCTCTCTGGGTCTTGTCCACATATAATTTACCACAGGAGCAGATAATAAGGTATATGACACCTGTGATATTACAATTAATAAAATCCTTGATAGTATATTTGTTTTGCTCCTTAGTATCAAAGAATTCCTTAGTTGTAGGTACCTGTTTACATGCTTTATACCTACCACACGAGTTGGTCTTGTTCCTAGCCATGTTCGTTTAGATTTTATCTAAAAGTGGCCCTGTACTAGAATGTCCTTTAAATGTCGACTTCTGTAGGTCATTTTGGAACAGATTTTAGGACTTTGGGCCTTATGCAGAGAGCATAGAATTTTAAAAATGGCGAATTTCATAAAAAGTAGCTTTTTTGGAGAGTTTTATTCTCCATATGCAGAAAAGTGCGAATTCTGCTATGTTTAACATGGATGCGTCTGGCGAGTTTAAATTGGCGAGATGCGCGCTTCAGAAACGTGTAAAAACAAATTCGCGCCTTTTTTTCCCCTTTACTATAGGCGGCGAGCGCCATCTTGCCATATTTTCGTGGCGCGGCAAAAATGCGAGAATCGCGCCTTTTTTTGGCGCGAACAGCCGCTACTTGCCGTTCGCACCTCTCTGCATTCGGAGAGTTTTAAAAATGGCGCGATTGAGGTTCTCGCCAGCCGCGAGGCGAGTTTTAAACATAGAAATAAAAAAAAGGTGCGTTTTTCGCAACTCGCCATTTTATGCCGTTTTCTGAGGGAAATTGAACAAAAAATGGCGAGTTTTGCAATAACGATGCTCTCTGCATGAGGCCCTTTGTTTAGATTCTGATCATTCATCAGTATATGCCAATGTTGGCAAAAGATGTTGTTTATTTCTCCCCACTGGTCATTGTACGTACCTATGAACCTTGTAGTGTTAGTATTACTGTCAGCTCCTATCGACGGTTAACTTGTTAGAAGTTGTGGTCTTTCTGCTATGACTGCCCTTTGCTATGCCTTCTTGATGTTAGTTCTAGGGTGTCCATGTTCCAGGAACCTATTGGTCATCCTTGCTGCTTGGCTTGGGACATGAACTCCATTAATGTAGAACAATTTCGCCTAAGATGTAAGAATTGTTCTGTGGGGATAGCTTTGATATGCTTGGTAAGGTGGCTATCTGCTCTCAGTAAATTATTGGTAGCTGTACTCTTTCTGAAGATGGTTGTCTCTAGCTTGCCACCTTTCTTCTTAAAGATGGTAAGATCTAGGAAGTTTATACTTTCTTTACTGAGTTCACAGGTAAGTCTCAGATTGTTATCATTCACAATCTCGATAAACTCACGTAACAGTTGTGCTGGTACCTTCCATAATAGCAGCATATCATCTATAGATTATACATGATGGGAAATTTGGCATCTCCCTTGCAGTTCTGGCACCGCTTTATGATATTTCACTTGTTGCGTACTTTTTCCAGTTGTTTTCCCCTTGAGCATCACCCTATCATTGCTGTAACCTTAGTTTAGATGATGTGAATAAGTAGCAGTCGTATTTTGCTAAATTGATTCAATCCACATGATCTTTACTAAATCTAAGGATTGACACTTTAATTAGTGTTTTGATTCGAGAACAGTTGGTCTTTTGGCAAAACTTGATTGGCATTGTTTTTTTATGAAAATAATTGAAATAAAACTTTTTGCAAAAGTTAGCAATTTTTGGGAAAGTTCAACCTTTTATAAAAAACACAAAAGAACAAAAACATTTTATTTGAGGATGAGCCTTTCTTAGATTTTGTTTTTTATTTATTTCGAATTCGAAAATGTGTTCAAACATATAATTTTGTAACTGCTCAACTCGGATCGAACGCTGAATCTGCAAAATTCGGATTTTTAACCCGCAAACATGCCCATCCTTACTAGATACTATTTACTTAGTCACAAAAATAATATTTTGTAGACATTTTATAACTACTGTAAGAAAGTAGCCACTAATTCTAATGTTTCTGTAATCCTTTGAAGAATAGTGTAATGATGACCAGATTAAAATTGCATCCTTAAGTACAAGTACCAAAACTCATTTTATTTTAAGATTTAAAAACAAATAATTGGTAAATAGTAAAATGTTTAGAAGATAATTGATCTACTTCATAATTTGATAAAATGAACATAAAGCTGTCACAAAAAACGAAAACTTTCATAATGTTTCAATAAACTTAACAATTTAGCACAGTCTATCAGTTTTCACCTAAACGTCTTGTTTCTTTGTACTTCTCTGTACTTCTTCTCAAATTCCATTGATATGCTGTTTGGTTGGAACTCTTTCGCTTGAATTGCTTAAAATGCAGTTATGACTTTGAGAAGTGTGTAATATATTTCTTCCCCTACATGTTTTTCATATAATGATCTCTGTCTCTCACCAAGTCCACAGTGGAGATGGTGATATAACAGAGTAGAAAAGGAATGTTGCACTTTTTATATTTAAAATACCTTACAGTAAAAGGTTTAACAACCTTCAGCTATTTGTGATAAGAATGCAGTATTCTGCATGTAAAATATTTATAGTTTAGCATGAAGATAACAATATTAGTACACATAGGGAGAGATCCTCAGAAGTCTGTTTAATGTTTATCGGGATGAGTGTAAGACCACAGATAAGTATGATTTAACTATCGTTTTGTCATTTACCGGGTTCTCTTCCTTTCCTGTCTTCTCTTTTTTTAAATGTAATTAAATACCTATTCAGGGACCTGGTAGAAATAATGGCATCTTTGGGACAAAAGACAGACTTAACACCATGTTATTTGAAACTAACACAAGGCAGTGCTAACTTATAGTAAGATGCTGTTAAGCTTATGTGATAAATAATGACGGTTGTCTTTGCATGTATTTAGCTTTGAGGATACCCATTAAACCCAGGGAAACTAACGTTAACAGGCCAGATTTAACAGACTTCTGAGGGTGTACCCCATAAGGTATAAATAAGGAAATATTGACCAAGATTAACATGACTCCTAAATAATGTAAATGTACTGTATAGGCCTACATTAAATGAAAGGAAACATTATTGTTATGAAAAAGGTATAATGTTTTTATTCCAGCGATGCGTCGTTGAATCTGACTTCCGCTTGAACATGGGGTGTCTGATTCCATGAATATGAGAGTTTGGGGCTTCAGTTGTTTGGTTTTAATCTGGACCATGGCTGGGATCTAGAAGCCCAAATTTTAGGCAGAAACAAACCAAAGCCTCATGTGTGCCTCTGATTCGGTTCAGGTTCCCTCTTCGCACACCTGACCATACGATGCCCCCCACAGATTGGAGTTGAAATTGGAGGTAAGTAGTGTTCATGGAGTTTGGTGAAGGATCCTCCCCTTCTAAAAGCCCCTCCCTCCCCCCCCCCCCAAAAAAAAATCTCACATCCCCTATTAGGCCTCGGATATGGTCAAAAAGATCGTGCTGAGGTGCGCTGAGGCATGCTGAGCCGTGTTGAGGGGAAACATTATCCCTATCAGCGCGGCTTTAGACGGTGCTTCCGCACGCTTCCGCAGGCGTGCGGAGGCGTGTGGAATTTCAGCCGACAGACCAATTTTAGATTTCCCGCTGAGGGAAGCGCAGGACCGGTCACGTGACTGCCAGAAGCCAATGGTAGTCTGTGATGTCAGCGCTGTGACGTGGCGTGCTAGCCCCGCCTCCCGCTCCGCCTCCAGGCCCGCCTCCTGCCCGCCTCCCACCCGGCACACAAGTGCGCTCGCTGACGCTCATGCAGGGACAAGAAAAATCTCCTGCTTCAGCAGGAGAGCATGAGCATCAGCGCTGCCCAGCGCTCCTCCCTGCACCATGTCCCAGGCCTTAGAGATGTGCAGAATGTTTACACAAGTTTGCAAATCATTTGTGTTGCCATTTTTTTTTCCTGGGGAAATTATTTTTTTGCTCATGTAACCACCCTAATGGGATTGCTATAGCCCTTAGCAGGGGTTAATAGAGAGTTAACATGTTAATATTTAGAAAATGCCCCCAGCTAACTAAAACCAATTCCTTGTAGCTTATTTTATGTAACATATTTCAGCTGACCATTGATGTTGCAAGAGCAGTGCCTATCAGTTGACCAGTCCCTCATTGTTCCAGAACTTGCTGGAACTAGAACCTGCTAACAGTAGATCCTGTTGGCTAAGGATGTATGTATCCTACCCAGTTACAGGGACAGGATAGTGACATCACTCAGGGGTATAAAAGAGCTGTATGTGAGGAATTGGGGAACACATCCCTTGCGGCATGTTCCCTCCTCTCTTACCCAAAGTACTGCAGCTGCCACTGCCTCCGCTCCCCTTTCCGCTGGTGCATGCAGCCCCGCACTCTATGCAGAACAAGCGCGCACCCGCTCCTTTTACTGCTCATCATGAACCTTGGCTCTGCCCCCTCAGAAGCGCCACGCCTCCAATGCGCGCCTCGCACACGCGTGAGGTTGCACAACGAATCCCGGCTGCACGTCAAGCCCCAATGAGCCCCTTGTCCTCCTCGACCTATCCCGGTCTCCGCTGAGGCCGTGCCCCAGCTCCGCCTCCTGTGCCATTGGCTTCCTGTTGCTTAATTACCCTGCAAGTGCTCAGATGTATTGCTGATCATAACTAAGTGTAGCCTTGTGGGATCCTCTTTTGTGTCTAGCCTTGCCTTGCCTTGTCGTAGTCTCTCCACAGTTTGACCCTTCGTGGACCGACCCCGGCTTGTCTCCACTACATTTATCTCTCCTCTCCACGACCCAGGCTCATGGACTTCTACTACGCTATCTTCTCTACTCCAGACCATGGGCGTACGGACTTTAACTACGCAGCTCTCTATAACCCAGGACCCCGGCAAGTATATTGGATTAACACTCTCTCTCCTACCCAGACCCAGCTACGTGGACAATCCGCCTTCTAGGCATGCCCCCCCGCTGCTGTGGGTGCGTGGCACAGGCCTTCCCACATCAGTACCGGGGTCTGGTCTAGTTTGTGGGCTCGCGCAAGCGTTACACTGTAGAACAGAATATATTGTGCGCAACTAATAAACCGCTAAAAATATCAGTGATCAGTTGTGTATTAACATAAACCCTTCTAATTTTATCCAAATGATAAAACCACATAAAACCACAGTGTGAAAAATAAAGAATTTTACATAACCGTGTAGTGTGGTACATAGAGCGTCTGCTGCTATAAAACAGGGGGTGGCTCGGCACCCCCCAAACACTAAAGATATGGAGACAAAAAAACAGCGCACAACGCAAATAGTGAAGTATGAAAATAACAAGTGTATATTAAAATAGGGGATAAATATTCTGCATACATCAAGGTACTAGGACATAAGCATTGAGTGTGTACAACACACAAGTTACCACTCGGCAGCTGCTAGTACAGGAGTCCGGAGCTTGTTTCCTTTGGCAAGCGTCTGGGACAGCAGCTGTGATGTTTTCCTTCCTAGGAACACCCCTGCACTTGATCACCGCCTCTATGGAAATCTCCCCTCTGGTCAGCTGGGCTCCAGGTAAGTCGAGCGATCTGCCGTCTGCAGTCGCACTCAGAAGGTCCCCGGATTGATCAGTGAGGACTTAGATGGTTCGCAATGTTCTCCGGTTAGTGCAGCCACAAACGGAGACAAACTAGCTGTCTGAGAGCAAAACTCCAGTATGCCACACTGCCGCTCCGTGATGGGGCGCTGCGGAGTGACATCACAGTCGCAATTTCAAAAAGCATAAAACAAGATTGGAAAATCGTCTCTAAAGTGCCCAATATGCACAAATATGTTAAAATAGCAATGAAACACATAGACCAAGGTATATCCTATGCGTTTCGTAGTGAAAACGACTTCATCAATTTAACAAGTATCCACAAAGCTAATGATATACAAAAAAAAATCTGTTCGCCAAACTAGCATCGTTACACCAGCTGTATGAACTGGGATTATCATTGCTTTGAGACGGGTACAATAAATTGCATATGCAATGCAATTCCAATGAACCCGCATGTGTTTCACTCGAGTTACGCATGGACATTACCTAACATAATACTCATGAGGATTTCTCAAATTCAAATAAATACACATTACATGTTGAATTACTCAGCCACATTTGCTAGACCGTTGAATAATTGACATGGCTGATCAGTCAGAATAATTGACTTCTGCTGCTGGAACTAGTACTCCTGCTTCAGATGTCTCAAGAATAAAAGTGTCAAGTTCACTAAGGAGTAGCTTGCGATTCTGATAAATGGAGTGGTGGACCACCACACAAAATTATTGGGTATTTTGTGCTCATGCACTGTCGAAAAACCGAGGATTTGGGACAGGATCCTCTTCAGAATAAATGCCCTGAGGAACACAGCAACACAGTAGACATGCTGAAGAAGCACCAGGCTGACAGCTAGCGCAAGGTGGCTGACAATGCGGAACATGCCAAGAAGACAGGAGAGGTGCCACCTGCTCCCCTTCATCTCACTGCTATGGAACAGTGCTTCAATATGGTTATTGCCACCTCCAAGGGAGTGGGACTTCCTGTACTGGTGGACACAGATGATCTGGAGAGACTTGGTAAGTAAAAATACAGTACATGTATTATACACTATATACAGTATCAATCTCATGCCAATCTCATGTATATGTCACTTAATACACAACCTTGAAAATCAGAAGAAAGGTTACTGTATTTTTTGCAGTGCAGTAACACATACAGGTGTTGAGTAATTCGCTAAATAATGCATGTAATATGCTTAGAAGTTCCCTCATGAGATTAGAAAACACTATAGGCCATACCTTGCACATTGCAGTAAGATATACATCAGTATAAAGTTATCCTTTGCCTATTTTAGAACCATATAACTGCTCACTAATCACAAGAACACTAGTTTAATCAACAGTTAAAGAGTCTCAGTATCTCAAACGGGTAATGTAAAACCTGATTATTCATCTTATTAAACGTATTTAAACACCCACTGTACCCAGCCCTTATCTCCTAAAACTGAAAATCAGCAACCTGCTTAAAGTCTTAAGGTTCACAGATTAATCTTGTTGCTCTTTCTTATGCTAACGATCACCCCACTGCTTTAGCTATTTACCTGTGTCCCTCAAACCATCTTCCTGTCTAAATGCATTCCAGACTTCTGATGTTTTAAAGCACTTAACGGAACTTACTGCCCAGGACGTTCTTGAAAATGTGAGGTCGCTCCACAAAAGGGTGATAAACTGTAGCATGCCTCAGCTCTCATTCATGTGCATGCGAGTAAAGGCATTCTAAAAAGTATCAACAGTTTTTGGATCAGGGCCTCTGGTTTTTTTTCCTGCTAAAATGTTCTCTAAACCAAAACAAAATGGCTGTTTATGCAAATGAAATTTATCTTAATATGCTTATGAGTACCTACATTCTGTATAACTGTATTTGATTATATGTCAATTTCTTTATCAGGACCATCAAGCAGACAACCATTGCCTGAAAAATACAAAAAAGTGGTGAAAGTGCGCAGCTAATACATGGTAAGACACACAAAGTGAATACAATGTGAAATAAACAATATTGTGGACTTTATAAGTGTAAGTACACAAATGATGCGTCTGCAGCCTTTCTTGGGGGGTGGCTCGACACCCCTAGAACTAGAGAAACGACAAAAGAACAAGGCGCACAACGCACATAGTGAAGCACAATTAAAAAAGTGAATTTTACTAAGGGATAATAAGTTCTGCGTACATCAGAATAAATAAAATTAAGCAATGGATTAGTGGGGTTACCACACAGAGGGACACCTGGAAACGTCGCTCTTCACCCGATGCAGGGGAGGAAACAGGAGACCAGCGGTCATCTATCAGACAGGAGGGCCCTCTGAGTCCGTGGAGTACACTCGCTCCGTCTCAAGGTGATAGGATGGTATGTCCACAGTGTTAAGTACCGCACACAGGTCCCGTAACAAGGTACAGCAGCCTCCGTCAGTACCACCACTGCCAAACGCCGACAGCACGCCGCTTCGCCTCGTGGGGCGCCTTCCGATGACGTCACGGACTTCTCCTCTACTGCAGTACCCAGAGGAGTGTCCACAGCAGCGCACAGCACACAGGGCGGCACATAGTACACAAAACGGGAAAGGCTGTCACAGAGGAAAGGGAGGAATAAACCAAGAAAATGGCTGTTTATGCAAATGAAATCTATCTTAATATGCTTATGAGTACCCACATTCTGTATAACTGTATTTGATTATATGTCATTTTCTTTATCAGGACCATCAAGCAGACAACCATTGCCTGAGGCTGCTGAGCCAGTGGAGGAAGAAGAGGCTGAGGAGCAGACGAACTCCTCATAAAAACCGAGGTTCCTCCTGAGTTGAATATTCCTCGTGCCGCTGCTGCTTCTCCTCCTCACCCTGCTCTAGCCACAACTCCTGCTGCCTGTGTTGCAGCCACCACTGCTCCTGCTGCTGCTCCTCCAGCTTCTTCTGCTGCTGCTCCTCCAGCTGCGCCTGCTGCTTCTCTTCCATCTGCTCCTTCTGCACCCAAATGACCGACTGCAGCACTGAGTTTAGATGCCCTTGCTGATGCTGCTATAATTGCGTATTAGAAGGAATTGCTGCAGATGCAAATGGCAGGCTTCCACAATATAACCTCCAGCACAGCAGTGCAATGAAAAACAGCATGGGGCAGATCACAGCAGCATGGAATGGTCTGACATGAGCTGTCCAGCAAGGCATAGAGAGCCTGCCAGCCCTGTCAATGCTCACAACACCCGCAGCATCAAACGAGACCCTGTCCACATCAGGGTTCTCCTTGGTGCTGGCCACACCTCCTCCTCCTCCTCCATCAAATTTATCTTAATATGCTTATGAGTAGACTCTGAAGAGTCACCAACACCACCTCCAGAGTCAGTGGTGCCTGGAAGATTGAGGCATGGCAGGCCTCGCACCAGGAGGCCTAGTGATCCTGGCAGTTTGTACTGTACATAGTTTTAAAGTTATCTCCCCTGTGTACATAGTTTGTGGTTTTCTTTCATTATTTTTCATACACTATGTGTGATTAAAAGTTTTGTTCCCAACTTGTTTCTCTTGGTAATTATTGCTACAATAAGTAACATTATTGTACACCCATACCTAATACAGTCAAGATTATCTACCGTATTAAGCCAGACAAACATACAAATGCAGCGGCCGTTATCCGAACATTTCACGATTTGTATTCCTGGGCATATCCAGGTCGTGCCGCATGATTTCTTCAGACTTTCCTGCGTTAAGACGCGTGTTTACTAGTGTTTTTACTAGTGCCGGCGTGCATTCACGGCAGCGTTCACAGAAGAATAGCGAGTGAATGCCGCGTGGAATACAGAAGAGTTCACGAAAATTGCTCAGTGAACTGTTCGGATAACGGCCGCTGCATCTGTACAGTATCCTACATTCACTTTAATCGCTAAAAACCATAGTATAGTTTATGACATGAACATGACACATTATCAGATGCATCTCTTGATGTCTTTCAGAAATGTATATGATCTATGATGTGTATATATATATATATTGTTTTTTGTGTTTTCTATCAAATATAGAAAATTTATGATCTACTTACCTGCGTGCTGTCCCTTGGTGTCGTGTTGCAACCGGTATTATATGGTCTGTTTTTGCTTTATGGGATAAGCACCAAAACGTATTTACTTGCAAATGGTTTGCCAGCTGTGCATTGGATTATATATATATATACGCACCACCTTGAGAAAGGTCCCACTGGGGGACCGAAATGTCGGTTTTTGTGTCTTCTATCAAATATAGAAAATGTATGATTTACTTACCTGCGTGCTGTCCCTTGATGTCGTGTTGCAACCGGTATCGTATGGTCTATATATATATATATATATATATATATATATATATATAAAACTTTGTATGACATGTAAAGAAGGGGTTAAGTCTTATATTCAGTACAATCATTTAGGTAGCATTTAAAACTAGAGATTGACATTTTTGGGATTTTTTATTATTATTACCAATACACTCCACGGATTCAACAACCTGTTCATGGAATTGTACAATCCAATCCGCAGATTCAGCAATCTACAGGATTTTCTACTGGAGATTCTATACATCTACAAAAACTGTTTGAAAAACTCTCATCTTATGCAAGCACAAATAATAGGGGAGACAGGAGGGAATAGCTCCAACAACATTTAAAAAGCTTCAATTGCCCCAACCCCTCCCCTTTGAACCAAGGCCAAGATCCCATAAAGCATAGCTTTTACTTGATGTGGCCACAATGCTGCTATGTGATCATTTAGCCTTTTGCAACAAGAGAGTGGCATGTAAATGGGTAGTCCAAAGATTAGACCAAAGTCCCCTTTCTTCTTTCGCTTTTTTTCTCACCTTACTTTTGTTCTTGGGAAATTTACACATTGTATCAAACTCAGATCCCACATAACTTCCAGAGGATATGTTTTACTAACTCTTTTGTGTTGTGCTCATCCTTTCCTATTTAGTTTTTAAGGATAACTGTGTGTGCTGAACTACTTACCGCATGCTGCTATTTGGGACACCCAGTCCACAAAGCTTTGTTTTTTTTAATCAGGATTACAATGCATAGGCTTATGGGTTGAAATCCCTGCATTGTTACGTGCCTGCATGTGTAAGTGACCGGAGCCTTTAATATGCAGCCAAGATTCAGTACTGTTCATTAGTCACATATTCAAAATAATATGCCCTGGCTATGTGAAAAATGGACCACATCCATAGAAAAATAAATTGCTGGAGAGTAGTAATGTAGATGCAGCATTATCAGTGATCCATAGTTCTCTAATATTTTGTAAATGTTAATATGCCACAACCTGCTGAAAATATATATTCACATGTCTTAGACAGTTCTGCAACCCTGCATTTCTCCATTATCACCTAGCATAAAGGGCTTCCACTGCAGCAAGGGATTCTGGGAAATTACATGCAAATGAGCACACCATGTCACCTTTTGCCTGAAATCCATTTTTACATGGTACCCTTATAAGCTAATGCTTGCTGTTAACACAGCTTTTAAGCACAGCATGGGAATCCGATGCAAAGCCGGAGAAACCACTCACAGTCATGCTAACAAGTGATCTATACAGTGGAGGTTTTTTGTGGCCTTTTTCACCCACCATAACTTAAAATGTGTATGATTTTTTATATATATATAATAATGTTTTATAACTTTTTTACACATGTTGGCACCAACTTTATTCTGCTTTAAACAAAGCTAACAAGTAAACATGTTGAACATAAAAGTTGTACATTTGGAAGGGGGTAATGCTGAAGTCCATGTTTATCAGCAGCCTTGCTAATCTTATCTCCTGTTAAAGCACTTATTTTATATTAGCTGAAGCGGCCGATCAACGTGTTTTGGGCTGAAATTTCTCTTGGACTTTAATGGGAAATTTCAGCCCTAAATGGCCTGATCGGTTCATATAGAATAAGCCCCTAACTCTTAGTACTTTTCTCCATGTCTCATGTTTCTTCCTATACGTCTCTCTGCCTCTCAACTTTCCTCTTCTCTAATATGCTCTTTTTTCCCCCTCTTTCTCATCCCCTATTTCTCTTCATTTTATTCCTCATTCCAAACATCAATTCTTCTTCTACCTATCTCCTTCATAATTTTCTTTCCTGTAGATATCTGTCACACAGATATAAACCATTTCTTGAAATCTGTTTTTGTTCTGATCAAAAATGAAGTACATTGAGGGTTTACCTGGGACTGATATCAATAGCGTATAGCTCTGTAATACTATTTTAGGTATTGCTTAGAGACATAGAGCTTTTTATAGTTGAATCATATATACTGCCATTAGATCAAGGTTGGCCCCTGGCATAAGCATACTATATAATTGCTTGGTGCCCCATGCTGTTAAAAGGTCCCCCAATTCACAGAGTTCTCAGTTGTTGTTTACTTTTCATCACTACTTTTATTTTCTTTACCTTCTTACAGTATTGCTTACAAGGTTAGATTGAGGAAGAGCCACTTCCAAAGACATTTCACAAATAGAACATGTTCCAACTTTTCATAAACCATTTCATATCAATTTACACAAAGCAACATGTAAAAGTATTCCATCATTATTTTTTTTTGTTTGTTTACTAGTTTACAAAACCAGAAACACCAAGAGGTAATTAACATGGGGTACCAAATTGTTTCCATATTTTTTAAGCAAAGACTTTGAATTTGCGAGGCAAAGGTTTGTTACAGTTTGTGACATTTAATGGATCTATATGAGCAATTATACAGGAGCTTCTATCTATAATACCTCTATGAAAAACTCTTGTTGTCCAAGCACAAACAATAGAGTAAGGCTAAGGCCCCGCTCCCAGAGTCAGCGCACCCGCACTGCTGACAGGCGGTGCGCTGAGATACACAGACCGCGATATGCGGTCTGTAGGGAGCGGGAGCCGGAGCGGGAGGTGGGCGGTTTGACAGGGAGGGGGGGCGTGGCTTGAGCGGAGGGACCCGCTACTCTCCCCCCCCTCCCTCCACGGACTCGGGCTGGAGCTGGAAAGTAAGTTTAAACACACACACGCAGGCACTCATTCATACACACACACACGCGCACACACACAGGCAGGCACTCACGCACTCATACACACACACGCGCGCACACACACACACAGACAGAGGCAGGCACTCACGCACTCGGGCACACACACACACACACAGACAGGCACACACACAGAGAAAGGCACTCACCTGCTTTCACTCCACACTCCTCCCCGCTCCCCGAAGCCTCTCCTCCTCCCGAAGCCTCCCCTCCCCATTGGCTCACAGCCACACACGTCACGCGTCGAAGCTAGGAAACACCATTCTGTGGTGTCTCCAGCGGCTGACGCGCGACAGCGTGTAGTCAGCTGTGCAGCCAGTGGGGACCGGGACCAGCTCGCGAGGATTCCCCTGCTGGTGGGGAACTCGCTACATTGCCGCCCGCGCCAACGAGCGCAGCGGGACCGAGGCCTAAAGCTTCCAAAAACTTTTAGAAAGCCTACATTGCACCAACACCTTTTCCCAACTATTTTACCCAAAGACAATATCCCTCATAGCACAGTTTATACTTTACTAGTGGAATTACATAAGTTATGGTGGGTGAAAAAAGCAACAGGAAACCTCCACCGTATAGCATATAGCAAATAAAAAGATCACTTGTTAGCACATTCACATGTCTTGGACAGGTCTGCAACACTGCCTTTCAACATTATCACCTAGCATACAGTGCTTCCACTGCAGCAAGGGATTCTGGGAAATTACATACCAATGAGCACACTGTGGTTTCTCTGGCTTTGCATTTGATTCCCATGCTGTGTTTAAAAGCTGTGTTAATAGCAAGCATTAGTGTATAAGGGTTCCATGTAAAATTGGATTTCAGGCAAAAGGTGACACAGGGTGCTCATTTGCATGTCGTTTCCCAGAATCCCATGCTGCAGTGGAAGCACTGTATGCTAGGTGATAATGGTGAAAGGCAGGGTTGCAGACCTGTGTAAGACGTGAATGTGCTCACAAGTGATCTTTTTATTTGATATATATATATATTTGCAACAAGAAGAAAGAATGCAAATGGGTAGTCCGATGATTAGACCAAATTCACCTTTTATCTTTCTATTTTTTCCTTACCTTACATTTTGTTCTTGGGAAATTTTCTCAGTAGTTATTAACCCTGAGAAGAACCTAGATACCTCTATATTATATATCACTTAGATCATTGTTATATGTATGTACATTACTATCATGGGATTACTATTGGTTATGTATATGTCAATGTATTGCAGTTTTCAGTAGTTATTTATGTTGTTTATCTACCTATGTTTGGTCCTAATTGTAAGACTTAAGTAACCATAATCATATTACATTAAAGCAATGACGCACAATAATATTTTAACCTCTGTAGCTTTTTGATATGTTCCATATCAGAGCAGCAGAGGAGACATTAAGGGAGGATGACAATTGTACAACCCAGCAGCAAAGAATATGCTAATCAGTGTGTGACCATGGTGCATGTTGTTGAAACAATAGCAAGCATGCTCTCCAAATAACTTTGATCAAATACTATATGTATATGTGTGTAATGTGTACTCAACCATTTGCATAGTCTTTAAAGTGATGTGTTAATTTTTAAATGGATATCTCTTTTTACTGCACCATATGGACCAGCAATTGACAAAATTAGCTATATAACTTAATAGCTGTAAAGGTTTATGATGTTAGGATAATCATTTTTTAGGTCTGGGCTAATTTGTTCAGAGAAACAGTGAGGTGCCTGATTTGCTATGTGCCAAAGGTCTGGCACAACAGAGAGGAGGTTTCTCGTGTTTATGTAATTCAAATAGTAAGATACAGAGCTTTATCCATTATTAGGTGTAGAAATATATAAAACGGGTCAACATTTCACATATGGATATGAAGAATAAAAAACTGCCAGAAAAAAACATGATGGAAATGAGCAAATCTTTTATGTATTCTGCTTTAAAATGGTTACAGTTTACCATTTGATTCTTTTTATTTTATTTATTATATTTATTTTTATTTATATATTTTGTATTTATGTTTTTTTTTTTACAAAGATTTATTCTAAAAATGATAAAATTGGTTCAAATTTAACATTGTAGATTTTTTTCAAATAATGTCTTCCACTAATCTTTAAGTATTTAAAGCCGAGTAATATGTTACTCTTCAAACATAACAAACAACACGCCTAAAAGTTTTCAGCAAAATAAATATGATTTGTAAATATTTTTCGTGTATTTTACAGCTTTGTACACTATTTAAATCCATTGAATTAAAAAAACGATTAATTTACTTTACAATTTAACCTGAATATGATTTCACTTAATTTATGTCAGTACAAAATACTACTGTGCTTATATTTTAACTTAACAATGCCAGGTGTGATGTCAGCTGACTTTTATTCTCAACCATTTTGCATGGAAAGAACCATAGTGTAGCTGTTTGCTGAATATATAAAACCATTAGCCTTTTCTACCACTCAACATTGTCAGCACGATATAAGTTTTTTTTTCCACTCTTCTTTTACTTGAAACCTTCATCTTATTATGTATATTTTGGAATCTTTACAATATTTTATTGTGCAGTAAATTTGTGTGCTGTGAAGCTGCCTCTCTTTTCTTGGAAAGCCTTTGAGTTGCATTCCAATAAATGGACCTTAGAGTCTTTTCTTCCACAGAGAAGTGGCTGGGAGACTTTGCTACATACTGTAGCTCCAAAAGTGCATCTAAATTCTACTGTCTATATGCATGTATGTACGTCTTTATTTAAATAGCGCCATTCATGTACATAGCGCTTCACAGCAGTAATACACGTGTCAATCATATATAAAAAAAAAAGGGGTGTGTGCCGAGCACGCGCATTTAAAGTGAAACTTCTTTGTCTTTTGTCACAGGAATTGTATTTGTGATTGTGGTGTTTTTATTTCAAATGCAAACACAATTTCAGTGAGAAAACGCAAACACTCGTCACCCCGCCCCCCCTGTTTCAGCTATTTGCATGTCTGTATTTATACTAACTATGAATTCCTCGTGACTGTGTGTGTGTGTGTGTGTGTGTGTGTGTGTGTGTGTGTGTGTGTGTGTGTGTGTGTGTGTGTGTGTGTGTGTGTGTGTGACAGTATTTGTGTATTATGTGTAATCATATGCCTACTTCCAACCCCTGGATATCCCAGCTTGGAATATCTTCTGCTGCCTATGTGAATGTTATATGGTCAGGGGGGTTGGAGGGAGATTGGGAGGTCACTTCAGTGGGGATGGTCCTCCTATACAGCAGCCCCCGCAGGGTTGCTCTGAACTCGCTGCGCATCAGGCAGTTCAGGACAGGGTTGAGGCAGCGGTTAGTGTGCCCCAGCACACAGTAACCGGGAACACAAACGCCTGGGCGGTGTAGAAAGCCCCGGTGAAAGGCAGCCAATCCCTGGCAGCCACAGCGCATGTGCGGCGAGGCCGGCCGCCACTGTGTATGTGCAGCGAGGCTGGCCGCCACTGTGTATGTGCAGCGAGGCTGGCCGCCACTGTGTATGTGCAGCGAGGCTGGCCGCCACTGTGTATGTGCAGCGAGGCCGGCCGCCACTGTGTATGTGCAGCGAGGTCGCCCGCCACTGTGTATGTGCAGCGAGGCAGGCCGCCACTGTGTATGTGCAGCGAGGCCGGCCGCCACTGTGTATGTGCAGCGAGGCCGGCCACCACTGTGTATGTGCAGTGAGGCCGCCCGCCACTGTGTATGTGCAGCGAGGCCGGCCGCCAATGTGTATGTACAGCGAGGCCGGCCGCCACTGTGTATGTGCAGCGAGGCCGGCCGCCACTGTGTATGTGCAGCGAGGCTGGCCGCCACTGTGTATGTGCAGCGAGGCCGGCCGCCACTGTGTATGTGCAGCGAGGCCGCCCGCCACTGTGTATGTGCAGCGAGGCCGGCCGCCACTGTGTATGTGCAGCGAGGCCGGCCGCCACTGTGTATGTGCAGCGAGGCCGGCCGCCACTGTGTATGTGCAGCGAGGCCGGCCGCCACTGTGTATGTGCAGCGAGGCCGGCCGCCACTGTGTATGTGCGGTGAGCCCAACCGCCACAGCGCATCCGTGGCTCCAACCTCCGTTTGAGGTCTGCGCATGTGTGAGTGTGGCACTAGCACGGGCGCGCACAGTGCAGGCTGGAAGTGTGAGTGAAGCGCTTTGAGGTCTGCACATGCCCTGGTGTGGTACAAGCACAGTAGTAGCGTGACGTCACTTCCGTCATGGAATTTTGTTACAACACAAGGGATTTTTCCTATCAAAACTCTCTAGGTGCCAGCAAAGAAGTTTCACTTCAATAATACAGATAACACATAAAGGGAAGAAGTGCTTCAAACATAGAAGTAACATTTAGGAATACATGGTATAAAGAAAGCCTTACAAACATACAGAATAAAACACAATGTCAAACATTCTTTAATGGCTGAAATTGAAAGCTGGAAAAGAAAGCTGTTGGAGAAATATCACAAAATATAGAACTTAAGTAGAATGTTATAATTGTAATCATGTGTGATGGGCCTTAGCACCATGGTGCCATAGGTCCTCCATCACATTGCAATCATAGGAAATGCTCCACAGAGCGAGGAGGAGTTCATTGGCCTGTCGGCCAAATCATGTCTGATCTCCCCAAGAAGCTTAACAGAAAGCCCATGACGTAGCCACTAAGTCATGGGGCCCCTTGATTGCAAGACCACATGACGGCGGGCTACATCATGGGGATTCCAAAGGGTTTATGCAAACAATAAGGTGAAAAGAATGCTCCATATACAACCAACGTGATTAGTGTAGTGATTCAAGTGACAAAATATATGTGACTTTATATAATGCACGGTGAATAAATGAACAAGTGAACATACAGTAAACAGTGAATTGATTTAAATAAGAGGTTGTAACTCCCTGCAATAACCCTCTGGTAGGGACTGTCTTTGAGGGTCCTAAAAGGATGCAAGTATTCTTCAAAATCCAGGGGGAGCATGGCAGAGATTCAACCAAAAAAATAACAGACTGTAATGCCTGTATGCCCGCAGACCTGGCCAGTCCCCAGTACTGAGGTGGGCAATGGTATAATACCCACCCACAGCAGTGAGGGCGTGCCCGGAGTGTGGTAGTTGCGTTGCTGGGCCTGGAGAGAGAAGGGTTAACTGTATACTTGCAAAGTCCTGGGTGCCAGAGGTCGGAGGGTTAAGGTCCAAGGCTCCAGGGCAGGAGAGAGCAGCGTAGTGGTGTCCAAAGCAGAGTCCAGGAGTAGAGAGGTACACGTAGTAAAGCCAAGCCAAGATCAAACCAGGGAAATCCAAACTGGGGCAGGGTCAGGAACAGGGAGCTGGAACAGAGAGCTAAGCACAAGTTACTGCACACAGGAGCTACAGAGAGGCTATGCTGAGCGACGACGGAGTGCACAGACATGGGTAATAAAGGAGGAAGGACCAATGGAGGCAAGGGGAGGAGCGGAGGCCTGTCTGAGGGACCGCAGGGATAGGTCCAGGAGGGAGGCAGGGGTGTGATGGCTCGTAATGGCTTGCAGCCGATGCGGGGCGGCGCCAGCAGCACGGGAGGGCAGGTAAAGGGATTGGGTGCGCGTGCCATCTGTAAGGCTGCCATGCGCGTGCCCCGATCGCGGAGGAACGGCACGGTGTGGAGGAGGTAAGCTGCTGAGGGAGCGGAGAGGCAGGGTAGGAGGCTGCCGTGTGGCTAGAGGTGACGGGGACCCGCTGAGAAGCGCGTGTCCCCTGATCCGTTACACAGACAAACAAATCTAAGTGTAGATGCAATAAAATGGTGATAGGCAGGTTTATATGGGCACATCCAAAACCTTGGAAATCTGTTCTTTATATGTTTGGATCGATTAGTTGGTACCTCAATATAGAAAAGAGAGGAACCATTGCGCAGATCAAAAAGGCATGAACTTGATATAAAAGAGATATAAGAATCGCACTCACAATGTGTGCAATAAGAAAATGCATTTAACACATAAGAGTGTATGGTGCTCAACGACATGAACTCTCACCGTCACTGTGTAACTGTGTAACGATGCCCGTCTCAAGCATGAAGCGACCCGCAGGGCTGAGCTAGGAAGGGGATAGAACCGACCTGAGCCAAGGTACAGAGTCCTGAAAGAGTGAGTCATAAGCCGAAGGTCAGTGCTGGCAGAAGAGTTGCGTAGTCGGTGTGGATGGAGAGGTCGAGGCAAGCTGAAGACAAGGATAGTCGAGGTACGTGAGCCAGGTCTGGTAACGAGGAAGACAATAGGTAAGCGTGTTACATGTTCTCAGCA
Source organism: Ascaphus truei (assembly GCF_040206685.1). Classification (NCBI taxonomy): domain Eukaryota; kingdom Metazoa; phylum Chordata; class Amphibia; order Anura; family Ascaphidae; genus Ascaphus; species Ascaphus truei. The sequence continues at coordinate 247,236,395 of NC_134484.1, read as the reverse complement.
TGTACTGGAACTTTGCTTGGCAAATTCCTGCTTACAGGGCTGTCCTTTTAAAGGAAGATGCCATGAGCAAAAATGGCTGATTCTGCCACAGAGGGCGAGTAAGAGCAATATCCCAGACCAAACTCTAAAAACCTGCACAGATTTTGCCAAACCTCATAGTACCCCCCGCCCCCCCTCACCCCTCCTCCAGAATCGATCTCCGGACGATTAAACTGGTTTGTTCGTTAACCTTCAGTGGAAACCTCAGTTCAAGGAGGAAGCAAGACATTCCTCTAAAGAAACCTTTATGTGTCTACGTTCTATCTGGGCCATGTGAGTAGTGACAATGACCACTTAAACAATTACCACTATTCTTCAAGAACATTTGGTTATTGCAATATTGCACATTTTATCTTATAACCCAGGAATTTCCCTTCGGACCGTATCCCTGCCAGGCTGGCGGAGCGTGCAGCTGAGATCCCCGGCCTGTGGTGAGCTGCAGGGGGAAAGATTGGGCTCCAACTGCTCATATAAAATGTGAATAGGATTACATAAGTACATTGGCTAGGAAAGAATTCCTTATTTATATACTCTGTTGCACTATTGTGGGTATTTTTTGTCTTTTCAATATATACCTGGATGTGAGTGTGGACCCAAATACCTGCTCCACTGACTCTATGGATTTGGATTGGATCCATCTCAGGATCTGCACTTTTCACAGGATAGTATTTATACCTCTTGCTGTTTTCTCGTATTCATCTTTTAACAGTATATACGCTTGATCTTTGTTCCTATCTCGGGTATTGAATGCCGTCTTTCATTCGTCACCCTCCTTAATTCGGACCAAATTGTAAGCCCTGTGGAGATCTAATTTAGCGAAAATAGAGGCCCCACAGAGTCAGTCGAATAGTTCCGGAATGAGAGGGATACTGTAGGAAAACTATTTTTGACTGTAAGTTTGTTCAACCCCCGATAATCTATACAGGGATGCAGTGACCCATCCTTTTTTCCCACGAAGAAAAAACTCACCCCCACAGGAGATGTAGACTTGCGGATGAATCCATGTTTCAGATTCTCTTCTATGTACTTCCGACTAGCCTTCGTCTCTGGTACCAAAAGGGGGATGGCTCCTGGGAGCAAGTCGATTGGACTATCGAATGCCCGATGCGGTGGTAACATCTCGGCTTGCTTCTCATTGAAAACATCCCCAAAATCTTGGTAGGTGAGGGGAAGACCATCGGGGAGAGAAACGGATGCCAGCAGTGAGTCAGAGCTGGGGCGAGGTATAGACAAGCAAGTCCCGTGACATCGCTGGCCACAGAAAATTAACTTATCTCATTAACCAGTCGAATGTAGGGATGTGTGGAACGCAACCAAAGGAGAACTAATACTATAGGTGCTGTTGGTGTGTTGATTTCCATGAAAGGGATTAGCTCCTTTTGTAAAACTCTGATATTCACTAACAGGGAGATAGACTCCTGAGTGATGGTACCGGGTACAAGGGGTCTTCCATCGATCGCCACAATCTCTAATGGTTTCTCTAACGAGCGAAGGGGAATTGCGTGCTGCTTTGCGAACGATAGATCAAGGAAATTACCGGCTTCTCCGGAATCCACGAAGGCCTGAGTGGTGACTGAGGCAGAACCCCATGAGAGGAAAACCAGCTGAAGAATCTGGGAAGACAGAGGAAGGAGGGATGATAGAGATGTCCAGCGAATGATCCCCCAACTTCACTGGGTACGGGCATTTTCCTGATCCCGCAATATTCGTGCAGTCATGGATCCGGTGGCCCTGGGACCAACAATATAGGCACAAGCCCAAGGTATGTCTCTTGCTTCTCTCCTGTTTAGATAGTCTGGTGTTACCTAGCTGCATAGGCTCATCATTCGGAGGAGGCAGAGAAACGAAGTTTTGGGCCAACTGAGTAGTTAGACTCTTCTCAGCACGGCACTTCTTGGACAGGCGTTCCTGCATACTGATCCATACGCAGAGAGCAATCAACTCTTCAAGGTCCTTAGGGAGGTCCCGGCAGGTTAGCTCATCTTTTAGGGGTTCCGATAGACCCTGCCAAAAGGCCGCTTACAGGGCTTCATTATTCCAGCCCGGTTTCAGCCGCGTCGGTTCGAAAGTCAATGGCATAATGGCCTACCGTGCGAGTTCCATGGAGGATCGCAGGAGTGAAGCTGAAGCTGAAGATACCCGTCCTTGAGCATCAAACACCAATTTGAAAGTACGGATGAAGGCAGAGGAGTCGCTGATCAGGGGAGTATCCATCTCCCAGAGCGGGGAGGCCAAGGCCAGTGCCTCATCAGTGAGAAGAGAAATGATGTAGGCCACCCGGGCTCGGTGCATGGTGAACATGGAAGGTTGCAATTCAAATTGGATAGAGCATTGATTAAGAAATCCCCTGCATGCCATAGTGTCCCCACCGTACTGTAGAGGAGTCAAGATCCGATGTTCTCTGATCATTGGAGATACTGGAAGCAGTATCGGAGCCTTCAATTCCGGTTGATAGGTGCCTATGTGGGTGACTAGGTCCTGCACCGCAACACACATCCGTGCCAGTTGTTGCTCGTATCAGGCGAGGTGTTGCTCATGATCCCCCAAGCACTGTTCTTGCAGGGTAACGGCTCGTCCTACCTCGGCGGGGTCCATATTTGGGCCATGCAAAATGTAACGATGCTGGTTTCAAGCAGGAAGCAACCTGTAGGACTGAGGTAGGAAGGTAAAAGAACCGACCTGATTCCTGATAGAGTATTGAGTCGTAAGCCGAAGGTCAGGGCTGGCAGAGTTGTGTAGTCGGTGTGGATGCAGAGGTCGAAGCAGGCTGAAGACAAGGATAGTCGAGCCATGTGAGCCGGGTCTGGTAACAAGGAAGACAATAGGTAAGCGGGGTTGCATTTACTCAGCATGGACTGGAACTTTGCTCGGCAACTTCCTGCTTACAGGGCTCTCCTTTTAAAGGAAGTTCTCAGGAGCAAAAATGGGCGATTCTGTCACAGAGGGCGAGCAAGAGCAAAATCCCAGACCGGACTCTGAAATCCCGGCACGGATTTTGCCAAACCTCATACACCATCCCCTCTGGTATCGCCGATGGTCCTGGAGTCGTGTCTCAGCCCTGCCAGCATCACTATCAGGCTCCACTTGAGGCGAGAGAGTTCACGACTCGTGTTAATGGAGTAAATTCAAATAGAGATTACTTGGTACTCTCCATAAAATAGGCACTGGGGTATGGAATGGAAATCCATTCACAAATGAATTGATATGTGGCTCCGGTGTAGGGGTATAACAGATGCAAGGGATATCGGAGGGGAACTGGGTCGAATCCGGACGGTCAAGGATGGGTGCGATGGATCCCCACACCATTGACAAACTGTAGCCCTGGAGCAATGTTTATATATATACAAACAAATTTATTGGACTTATGACATCATGGAATAACGTAAGGGCAAATAACTCTGATGCATTTCATGCTTCTCAGCGCTTTATCAAAGTCCAATAAATTTGTTTTTTATTTTACTTATTGTGCTTAGCCCCATCATTTTTTACATGTCCTACGGATTATATCTTTATTACATGTTGTTGTCAGGTAACAACAGACATGCAGGATACCTCAACATTGTACAGGGGAGAGTAATCAAAGTGAGACAAGTCAATGACCTTTATTCAATATATGGTGTGAAGTTTGCAGGATTCATCAACTAGTTCTCTAAAGGGGCCAGATCAGAAAACATTTAGGAGTACAAGGGCCCCAAGCTTATTGTAATATAATTTGCAATACATTTAAGACTTGAAAATTAAAAATATTTTAACATTTTGCAACCATTTATAACATCTGTACCATATATATTTGCATTACCTGAACTTACAGGTGAGTTTCAGTGTTTAAGCAGCTGAAAGTTCAAGGGTCACGTCAAGACCGTTTCTGGGCCGCGGCCCATCAGTAGATGAAGCTGATGATGCAGAACAGCATCACATTTTAGTTTCAGTGCTTTAAATAAAGCTGAACACTTATCCAGCTTTGGAAATGGCTTCACAGCATACTGTATTGTATATTGGCTTTTGAATTAAAGCAATGTGGGGGCTAAAATACCTTGCCCCTTTTATGTTGGCGTGTGATTTGGGGAGGACAGAAAAGAGGAGCTACAATCAAGTTGATCAAATTCATAAATATAACATTTGGTTCCTCTCCATTATTTTCCCCTTTTGCCTTAGCATCAAAAACCCCACCAGGTTTCCAGTAGACTAGAGTAAAGTTGTCTGACTAATAATTTGCTTCACAGGTAAAACCCTTATACATATAAAGTAAATATATATATATACATATAAAGTAAATATATATATATATATATATATATATATATATATATATATATATATATATATAAAACAAATATTTATAACAAGTTTTTTTTTTTCATTTGACACAGTTGCATCAAATCAAGGATTTCTTTGCCTTTATAAAAAGGGGCAGAGAGACGGTGAATGAGGGACAGACTGGGATAGGGGTAAAACCAGCTGTAGGCAACAGACAAGGTCATTGCAGGAAGATAATACTGTATGTCAGTTTTATAAGTGCATAAAAATAAGTGAATTAGCGAGTGCTGGCCTAGCAGACCTTAATCGTCCGTTCCTGCATCTAAGCAGGCAATCTTGCCAGCTATGAGCAGGCAATTTATGATTATTTTCCAGCCAATTTTTGCATTTTGACCCAATGGAGCTTATTAAATACCAGCGAATTACAAAATGTGGAGCATTTTAAACATTTCTATACAATTTTTGCATTCCACATGGAATTGCAGAGTTAGAATCAAGAAAATCCTTTTTTCATGGTGTGAACATGCTATATGGGCTTAATGAATATGGTGACATGTAAATTCATGTGGAAATTTAAATTTTCAGAATTTATTTAATATGCCAGATAGACTCCATGATTTTTTGTAGTGCTAATATTAAGTAAAAGGGTTTAATAGACTAAATTAGGATTCCAATTTAATCATATAGACTTTTTGATGGTGCAATCTCCCCAAATAATTCTTAAACTTTTCTTATTATATACACATTCACTTACTGTTCTTTTGTTGCATGAAAAACAGGGATATTGTGTATTAAATGTCTATATAGTAGATCTAAATTGAGGTCTAAATGAATAAGATTGCTTCTGTTGTGTGTGTATTCCTTGTTTGAGGTGCAAGCTTGTCTCTGCTCTGTTACCTACCGTTAAATATCCCTTAAGAAAGAACATCAGCCATCTGAAAATGCTATGATCTATATTTCAGACTTGGGCTGCTTTAAAGCATTTATTTTTCTATAACAGAGAAAATAGAGAATCTATATGTTCCCTTGTTGATTATTTCAGTAATTTATATCCTACCTCAGCCAGGAGAGAGCTTTCAAGTGTGCATGAAAAAATCATACAGGCAGTGTTCTTAGTTGTAACATGAATTTATTGGTGATGACATTAATCTTAAATTCAGTCCAGGTTAGGTTCTTGCAATAATTTGATTTGCTCTAAAAATACCCTTCTTCAACATTTACTAGATAGTAGATACCTGTATAACTGCCATGTTATTCTTTCTTTATTTACAATGCTCATACTACAAATTTCTTACTGTGAAATCTGTCCTTCTTTGTAAGTTGATTGATGTTTCTGTGTATGACCAGAAGCCTTTAATGTTGTGCAACTTTTCATATACAAAAGCAGGCCCTGTTTAATTTATTTCATAATGAGCTGAACATCCTAACCAGTTTTATATAGACTGTTGTACTGAAGAAGGTGAGATGCACTCTTTCATTATTTGTATGTAATGTTAAGATCACAAATTTGGCATTACCCCCCACTTTACAGTTACCGGTAATCTCTAAGACAATGTGTTACTGCTTCTGCTGCCATCATTCACGAAGTCCATATCCACTATAAACCACAGATCCTATAACATGATGACTTCTCTTGTCTTCTTCTGGCACTATTGGATCTTGTGCACAGTTTTTTAAATGTATTTATTTATAAAAATGTTTTACTAGGAAGTAATACATTGAGTTACCTCTCGTTTTCAAGTATGTCCTGGGCACAGAGTTATAAAAAAAATACATGGTTACAATAAAAAAACATTTATACGGTTATACAGTATATGGAACAATGTTCCAGCACTCACTGATTCTAGAAGAAATATAATATAACCAGGGAATAAGCCAAACTGAAAATAATGTAATTTGTTACAAAAACAAGATAACAGTAACTTGGAGAGATGTCTCACACTGGGTAGTAGAGCTCTGGGGTATATGTGGTATAGGAAAAGAACTCAGGGTAAGGGAGTGAGAGAGACAAAAGGACATGGTGTGGGGGAAACAAATAAAATGGGGGGAGGGTAAATTAGGGGGGCAACGTTTTGAGGTGGATACCCCTTCTTCAGTCCCGTTCACTTTGGTACAAAGAGGACTGTAAGGTACTTCCCTTATCCCTTTTTCCCCAACCAATAATTAGCCAACCAAACCCACAATCATGGATAATAAGATGTCCAGCAAAACAGAGCAACAGCTCACCAATGCTCAAAGTCCAAAAATCAGCAAGAGTTCCAATCCAGTCAATAGCAAATAATGAAAAATCAAACCCAAAGGTCCTTGGAAGCAACTCTCGCTCTCACTTCTGCTGTGTGGGGCTGATAATTGTGTCAATCTCTTCCTGTGTTGATATAGGCTCACACTGATTGCATCATCAGTGTGTGCCTAGGTAACAGCTGTGTGTCAGTCCATCTCAGTAATCATTCCAACGACGTCATCAGCATGATCCCTCCCAGTGTTGGCGTGGCGAGTCAGACTCAGTTGCCATGACTCCCCTACGTGACTGGAAGCGTGCGCCTCTGTCTCGCGCATGCGCCTCTATAGTGGGGTGTCTCCGTGACATCGGCAGTCCCTGTAGGCAGTACAGTGTAGCGCTTGTGAGGGGAATCATCAGTGGCCAATCGCGGGTGCTGCCGTCTTGCGCATGCATCACAATGGTGCGTCTGCTGTTGCCATGATGATCATAATCCAATTGTATATACTGACACTCTGCAGTGTAGTCACGTCGCCCCTGGTCCACAGCATCTCCACAGGGCATAGAAAATGATTAAAAAGGGGGAGAAAGAATAAAATTAATGTATAAGAATGCACAAACTACGAAACTATAATCCAAAATATCCAAGAGCTCAGATCCATGGGTGGATCCCTATACTGCATGCCATATAAAGAACAATCTTCAATCCAGAGCAAATGAACATACCTACGGTGGTGTCCTGGGATAGAGGTAAGTGCAGACGACTGTAGACGAAGGACGGATCACTGCCAGAAGGCCACCATCTGTGACCACCACAAAAGCCAGCCAAAAAAATCAGAAAATTAAGCAACCAGTGTCAGCAGGATCAATGTATCTGGTCTGGCATAGAGATGCGCTCACAGGCCAGCCACAAGATTCGGAATACAGAGCAGCCTGAGTGTCAGTAGAATCAGTGTACCAGGTCTGGAATCGAGGTACAAAAGCAGACAGCACATGACACCGGTACCCGCAGGGGTGTTAATATACCTGTGTTATTAAAAACAACAATTATGTCATTAGAAATAACAGCTAAGGTCTAATTCTTTGTTCATGCCTCTGGAGCTTACCGTATCCAGGTGTCTAATCCATTGTATGTATGTATGTATGTCTTTATTTGTATAGCGCCATAAAATGTACATAGCGCTTCACAGTAGTAATACATGTCACATAAATAACAAATATAAATAACAGATCATGGGAATAAGTGCTTCAGACATACTGTAAAAGTAACATTAAGGAAGGAGTCCCTGCTCCGAGGAGCTTACAATCTAATTGGTAGGTAGGGAGAACGTACAGAGACAGTAGGAGGGAATACTAGTAAGTGCTTCTGCAGGGGGCCAAGCTTTGTGTCATGTGTCCATTGTGACTCTTTCTGTAGTTATAATCCTCTGCATGTCTCCACCACAGCATTTCCTCCTCACACCGTCGATCACTTGGTACCGTAACTGACTGGCATTGTGCCCAGCTTGTGTGACATGATGGGTGACAGGTGCATCTGGATCACATCTTCGGATGGTTATACAGTGAATTCACAGACATGGACAGATAGAGTTGGAAAATTGGGTACAGAGGATAAAGGGCTTGTGAGTTTCAGATTGAAATAGAGCAGCTTTAACATCACCAAACATCAGCGAACTGCAGAAAATGGCTCACACCCTTTGGCTGCCCTTCGTCTGAGCCAAAGGCTGTCCACCTTTGGGACAACACAGATGTACACTTGGGTGGTTGAGATTGAATCTGTTGCAGCTGTGAACAAAAAGTTCTTTGTGTCCTCTTGGCTCATTAACATTCCAGTGGGTGGGGTTGACGTTGCACAAAGTACAAGCACATGTTAACCCTTAGCAAGTTAGTCCTGTGCAGAGAGGAGCAGTTCTTAAGGAGCCCTATCAGGCTGTCCGCCTTTGAGGCAACTTGGGGCAAGTTGTTCCCTAACATTATTTTCCTCTGAGTCTGGTCTTGCATTTTGTGCTTCTGTTTGTGTGGTGCTGTGAGTACTTTTTATGCTGCAGGACCTCACTTAGTGTGTAATTTTAATTCCAAATAGCTTCCCCTATGGTCCATTTCCTATTACCTCTCTTCAAAACGGAGGGGGTTGCTAATGGTATGCATGTGGCCACAGTTAGGGACTCGAGAGTCCAAAGAACTATAGAGTCAGGGTGGTCTTTAGCCCTCCTACATCCATTTTTAGTTTACTTAAATGCTGTGGTAGTGACTGACAAGCAAAACAATGATAATTAATGATCCAAACACAACAATAACACAGTAGTACAACTAATATTGTAGTTGTTGAAATGCACAATTACATGTTTTGAAGGCCACATATACTAAATGTATGGAAAAATTAGCAAAATGAAAGTGAACTATATAGTGTTCTGGGTTTTATGCTCTAAAGTCCTAATACATTACCATTTTTAAAGGCCACCAAGGGGGTTGTCACTAGTGATCATAAATGGCATTCACACTTTAGTGAATAAATCGTTTTTGTTTTTGTCCTTCTAGTATATATTACAAGTCATTAAATAAGAATGTAAGCAAACAACCATCCTTTATTTTTTTCTTGCTATAGAAAGAAAGAGTAGCCATTTAAAAAGTGGACAAAAAAGTGGGATTGCATTTTTAATGGGAATCAAAAGCTAAGGGGGAAAAATGACTAACAATTCAGAATGATCTTAATATACAAGTCTTGTGGTCTACACTGCTTTTCTGAGACTGTACCTGAAATACTGGTTAACTTCTACAGAAGTGCAATGTTGTTCCTATCCATTTATGTAATAAGAATGTTTGTATCAAATTTAGATTAAAACATTTTGAACATTGTGAAATGATCCAAAACTTATACCATAAAACACTTAATTTCATAAAAGTTGACAAAAAAACAAACAGATAAAATGTAATCACTGACTGAAATGCATTGGCATTTCCCTTTTTTTCCCCACTTTTTGAAAAGTTGAGAATTCCCAGAAGTTCTGAGATTTGCAAATATGATTGAATTTTTTATCCATCAATATTCTCTTCGTGCATCTTTAAGAAAACCGGTCATTTGGTCTTCAAACTTGCAGACCTCAGATTCAGAACTGAACAATTGTGCACTTGCTATAAAATGTTGCAACACTGTTCTCGTTTCAAACTCTTCGAGGAGAAGAGTCGATAGAAAAGTACCCCCAATGTTACAAAGTGTTTATTATTACTATGGTAATGTTGTTGATCTTTAATAGTCTCAGACTGGAAACCTCAGTGGGGAAAAAAAAGTTTGTCATAAATAATTTGAATGCCTTGTAGGATTTGTGCCACATTTTTTAAGGTATTGCATTGGTCTTTTACTGAATATGAAGACAGGTGAATTTAAGGAACAGTTTGCAAAAATGTGTATTACATAAGCAACAACCCCATAAGTGTTTTGTAGTTTTAGTAAGATTTAGCACTGGAAGACCATAGCTTAACTTTCATTCTTCATCAAAGGCATAGTAAGAAATGTAGAAAGTTTAATTCTGAACTGTGAAAAGATGCAATAAGTCACCACAAATCACTTCTACTAAGCCCAAACTGGATAATTTACACAGCACTTTGTGATCTTCAAACACTTTGCAATGTGCAATTATTCATGCCACAACATGGGGCCACAGAGTCCAAGCTGCCTGTTTGTTCTAAGGCTGAAGCTGAGGTGTTTGAAAACTGCAAGAGACTACCAAAGGCCCAGAGATCATAGCTAATGTGACACCCTCAGGCCTAATCTTCTTAGAGGACTGGGATAAAATAAGTATCCATTACAAAATCAGCCTTCATCCAGCCCCCTTCTGAGTTCTGCCACTCTGATAGCCAACACTGAGACAATTGCATGATTCTGGGCTTAATCAGGTATTAGGAGCTAATGCAGTACGAGAAGAGGCTAATCTCCATATTTACTCCATCTGTACTTGTGGACCTGACTTGCCTACCCCTGGTAGATCAAAGGGAGCTGGCAAAATCAGATTAGGCTCAAAGAAAAGAGAGGGAGGTGCAAGAAGTGTAAGAGCCAAAATTATCTGTATCTCGCTTGAAGTTATGTGTGCATTTAAGCCTTGTGGCCTAATCCTATAGAGACTCATTGTATTAAAAGTCTTTTTTTTTTTTTTTTTTTTTTTAAGTAATTTGTGCATGGCAGTTAATTTACTAAAAAACCGGCCTTGTAAATATCTATACATGATACTGGTGGTTTTTGTAACTATTTGCATATATGGGTGACGCTTTACATAAGATGTTTATCACAAAACAATACAACCATTTATAACCTGCTATACCAAGTAATAATCTATAATGAGCACACACAAAGATTATCATATTTGCTGGAAGCATGGAAGATGCTGTACTATTAAAATGTGATCAGACGCAGATATTCATGAATATTAAATTGCTAACATTTGATCTGAATTTAAATGTGTCCAGGAATAGAAGGGCGATCATAATAAAGTTAAATATTCCTCGGGGTTCATTCGTCAGTACTGCATTAGGTACAGGTAGTTTGTTCTGCCTCTTTGTGTTTTCTTGTAAATTATTCATATCAGTTTCACTATTTAAATGCACTCTTAGGCTGCAGCTGCTCATGTGCCCAGGTACTTGCTACTCCTGAAACATCGACAGATGGGTAAATGAAATAAAGCAAAGCAAATTCACACATTTACTAATGTTAGCAGTCACCTGCTGTTTGTAAACACTACTGTGACATGTGGCCACCAGTAATGACCTTCCAGAACAGGGGAACGAAGAGTCTTTAAGTGCTGTGATCACCTTGGTTTAGAGCTTCCTCAAGAACAAACACTTTAAAAGTACATATCCCAATAATTTTTTGTTATATGTCCAATTAGCAAAAATCTCCCTTATGTGATGTGGCAAGAGATGTGTATAGTAATTTCTATACATTTATCAACCCTAAACTAGAATACAAGGGCTCTACATTTAACAGTATCATTCACCTCATTAGAGTGGATTAAGTGATGATGCTGAGAAGGATAAAAGGTGAAAAGCAAAAAGCAGTGGTTGGTGAAAGAAGAAAGCTCTGAGTGTCATTTGTGTGCTTACACCATTATTGACTTGAGGCCCAATGGGGTTCGCACTTTTCAATTACTGTTTGCTAGAAAGGTGGCCCTTAATTGCACAGGCTGATGCCTGTGCACCAAATGTCAGGGGAGCCTCCCTAACCCTTGTCACCTTTTTTTGATGCTTGACTTAAGGATGTTCAAAGTCAGAGCTCTATGGCCTGCAAATCTCCCATGAGACAGGGAAAAGATGCCAATAAAGAAAAAAGGAATACATGCAAAGATCTCATTGGGAGTCTGCTGTTTCATATGATACATATTTATGGAACCACTCTTGCGTTGGTGTTTTTGAAATTATGTCTAAATAGGAATGACTGTACAACTGAAGGATAGCGGTCAATTTAAATCTAAAAAGAATTTGTTCTAAGCAAAATATGGAGACAATTATTCTATAAAAAAAAGCACAGAAGTACAATTCCCTTCCAAAATGTTAAATCATTCTCAGTGACGTATTTATTTAGTTTCATTTTTTTTTTTAATAGAAACGTTAAAAAAAATCCCTTAATGGTTTTCTATTCTGCCCAATGCTTTATACCCTTGCACAACCAAATGAGTCTACATAATCAAGTACAGTTCAGTGAGGATTTAAGTGACCTGAACTATCTAGATTTTCTAAAGTGTGGTGTTGGCTTCACTGCCAACTGGAAAAAGACAATGTACATAAAAGGTCACGCTGTATTCTGCATTCTGTAAAAACAGAATGCTGAAGCACTCGTTTACTCTGCACTAGTAAAAACAAGAGAAGTTGTGGGTCTTTTCACTGCCCTCTGGGCTGCAATGTAATTGCTGCTGATTGCTGGAGTAACTGCTGTTCATGGAATAAAAGTGTTCTCAAGTATTGTTTTCTATAGTTACACCTAAGGATAAATGAGCATGGAGGGTGAAATCCAGACAAGGCCCATATATATTTCATGATACCTATTTTTTTACATCATAGAGCAGATTTGATGGTCATTTTTTTGTACAGGATTTGAATCGGGCTAAACCGCATTGTTTGAATCTCCTGGGACCCCTTTGTTCCAGAGATACTTTCTGGTGAAGTTACCGGTGTTTCCGCTGAGTATTTTAATGGTCATTCTATAGGAAGCAGCAAAACAAGACTTTGCGGCTTCCTTTTGGCCTGCGGGAGCTGCAACATTTGGATGTCATTTTGATTTCTCTTCAGGGAGCTGATACACGGGTACCTACACCAATATGTATCTTGATAACCCCATGTGAAAAATAACGTGGTGTAGCTCAAGAGGACCTGATGTTTCCAATTATATATTAAACATTGTTCAAAATAAAAAAAAGATGAAGCAGGATTGCTCTTGTAAGTTTCAAACGGGACTGCAAATACCTCTCACGCACCAATACTAGTAACTGTTACTAATCTGTTACAGGTATTCTGGTAAGAGATTTATTTTTTAAGTCTGAATATAGCAGTCCACATAGTGAGCAAAAAAATATATATATTTAAATAAACATATCAATGTAATCGTCAGTATTTGTTTTAAACCTGTCAAAAATGAATGCATTGGTATTATTACTGGGTTCCCTGTATTTGTAATCGTACCTGGTGATGATGGTCTAATTATTTGAAGAGCAAAAAAAAAGAAAAGAGAACAGAACATTTACCTGTAGATTTTAAGACTCCAAATAAGTCTCAACATTGTAGTGATCAAATAAAGATAATAAAACCATTGTTTGTTATGAAAACACTAATGTCTACCATTATTTACAGATAATAGATAAAATAGATAAAAAGATAATAAAAACAACTTGTGAGTAGAATCACATGTCTCAGACATGTCTGCAACCCTGCTTTTCACCATTATCTCCTAGCATACAGTGGTTCCACTGCAGCAAGGGATTCTGGGAAATTATATGTGGTTGAACTATTATATAAGAATTCTCACAAGAAGACAATCATCTATATTGAACCCATAAACATGTCACTGCCATTAGTTCACTTTGGTCATAAGAGACATCCCCTTTTGAAGGGCAAATAATAATAACGCACACATTTTTTGCAATATTTTGATAAAGATACATTTAGTAAAAATACAATTTTTAATCGGCAACATGAATCATAATTGCTAATTTAAAAGAAATAGAAACTATATAGCAAGTGATGTGTTGCAAACTGCAGCAGAATATTGTAGTTCATTTTATTCCCGCTATGCTATTTCATCAGAGTTTGCTTCGTTAGTGGTTAAGAATGGGCCCTAGATGTTAGGCAAGGGAAACATGATGAGGTGTGGCTGGCCCCTACTGGGCAGTTCTGTGGCTTGGATGTAAAGGGTCAAAAGTTAGGGGTGTGGAGGGGGGGGGATTAGGTGGAAGAGATGGGAAAGTGCCACTACCCTCATGGCTTCAGAAGAAACCAATCCCACCCTCACTCCCTTAGTCATTGTTAATTTACGGTGTAAATTGTTGATGTTATGTTGTTATATACAGTATATAAAAAAATAAGAATAATTAATATATGAATACTTGTGCAAAAAGAGGTAAATAAAAAAATAAAAAGGTGGATAGGGAATTGAACAATGTATAAGAAATGTGGAATGATGCTTTGTGGTTTGCCACAGCTGGGTTGGGAGGTTGTTTTAGTATACAGATTGGGCCCATACGTATCAAGTTTGGACATACTGCCCTGTTAGTAATCAGTGTTTGGCCCGTGTAGGGCCGCTGGTGTTTGGGAATGTCCTCCTAGGTAGGTAATGCTTTACGGTTGCTGTGTCAGTCTTCAAACAGCTACAGGGGTCATGAGTTACATTAATATTTGGGGGGTTCTCAACATGGTATGGACCAGTATGGGTTAAGTAATAACTTGTGTTGTACTATTAATAAAAGCCATGTTCTTATTCCTCCAGCACGTTGTCACAGTTGTCTTGTTCTGTCGTAGGGGCCTATCGGGCCTACCCTAGTCATGTGCTAATCGAGCCACACAGTGGTAAGGAGAGAAATCACAACAATACTTGCTTGTTGATACCTTCACTAGAACACCTTGAAAATAAGAATCCAAGTTCTTTATAGATGCACATTCAGTTTCATCATTTCAGAAGCACATTGTAAGAAGGTTGATTAATACATGAGTGTTACATTTAACATGCTGCATCATCATCCCAGTTTGGTTGAGCTAACAAAAAAAAAGAAGGGGGTCAGAAACATTACTGAAATCACCTGTAAATATGTTTATATATAGCGGAGAAGAACTGCAAACTGAAATGTTTAGTCTAGGGACAGATGCTGGCTTCATCAATGCAAGAGGCAGAATTTTAAGGCACCTTTGAGCTGCATGCTACCTTTATGTACCTCAATGTTTACATTTTAATTCTTAACTTTGTTGTCTGCCAAAACAGGGAGCTCAGTCGTAGCTCTTGGGCGTAGTTCCCTATGTTTAAACATACTGGCACTCACAGCTTACTTACTCTACATATATATATATATATATATATATATATATATATATTGTGACAAACGCCCCTCTTTTGTAGTGCTGACGTCTGTCTGGGTTCTTCCCGACACAGTCTTCTAGGGTTAATTATACAACAAACAGGATCATGCAAAGTATTATGCTGCTTAACTCAGGCTTCTGCCTGCTTTATTTTCATCCAAGTAAGTGACTGCAGCTTTAACATGTGTAGGTTAGAGGTACTCAGATACTTTCATTCAGCAGTTCACACATTTCAGTGTTACAATATTTCCCACACTGTTATTTCAAGAAATAAAACCAAAATCATATAAGCAAATCCTATCCCTTTCAGGGATCTAACTACACATCAGAATCAGTCTCTCTAACAGCTGCTGGCCAACTAAACTGGTTCCCCAGCTTAAAACAATGCTCTCTCATTTAGGGACACAAGATACAGCACAGTCTTTTAGCAACAGCAGTACTCATTTGTCTTATCTGTTCGTGGTGTCCAGGCAAATCCTCTGGTACTGTCATACGTGGAGAGGCCGTCAACCTCGATACTGGATGCAGGAGAGTAGCGACACCCCCAGCCCCCAGGCTCCAAGGAGAGAGAGTGAAATGCAAAACCTCTCTGCTCTAAATACCTGTGCATGTGATTAGAAGAGCAGGTGAGGGAGAACTAGAGCCATTGTAATCTGTGGTCTGGATTTTCCATCCAGCTGCCTGAGGTAATGGGAAGCTGTGGAACGGATCATTTGTAACTATTCCTGCACTTTCTGCTCTAAAATGGGGCAGAAAGCTGCCTAACATCTTTGGACTATTTCACATATCCCCCTCCCCAGCTCACACCTACTGGGGTGAGCGGCCATGGACCTCACTGGGGTGAGCGTCCTACCTGAAATACTTGAGCTAACTCCTCAGTACAACATTAAGTATTCACATGACACGAATATGAACTTCATTATATAATTTACCAACTGAAAGGTCCAACAACCCTGTATATTAATTTGTAGTTTAGCTACATTTTCAACACAGAGAACCAATATAACACTGTACCCTTGACAAAATGCTTATTCTAGAGGCCTAATATACCTTAACTACAATAGCTTATTTGCATAGTTAAGTGTCCGTGACATAGTCCACACGTGTAATAACAAAAAAAATATCGGTCAATTCCCCAAACACATTTTTTTTTTTTCTTTGACTTCCAGTCCATTACATTTCCTGACTTTATTTCATAGGCCGCTGCAAACTGCAAATGACTGGACTGTTTCTTTAGCTTCTGACGGAACTCTGGGCCCGGATAGTCTTTGTCTTTATATTGTGGCCCAGAGTGGCGAGATCCGGAAAAAGTCAAGGCCAGCGTTGACCTTCGTCGCTTTTGATTTGCGACCTTTGAACCTTTATGGTACTTCTTACTGCCATGTATTTTCTCATGACCATCACTCACAGAGATTTGGGATTTTTCCTTTGGGGCAATTATATGGTATTTAGAAGATGAAGCACTGATTACCTGGAGCACCTTCACCTTGATGGGGCTCTCACTAACTCTGGCTGTACCCTGTGGCATTTTACCTTTGCAGCCGGCAGGCATGTAGTCTTGGACCTCTCTTTCCTGAGGTCTACATTTATTCAGGCGGAAGTACCGCTGGATAACCAGTGACGCATTTCTCAGGGTTTGATAGCGAATCCTGTTCTGTGTCATCCTAGTCAGAGACTGGATTTTTATAGTTGCTCCTTTCATAATGAGGAACCTGTTTCGTACCATGTGGGCACGGTAGAATGATTGAAGAACACAGGCTGCTTTATTCCGGTGATTGAACACACGAATTTTCATCCCTCTGTAGGCAGCCTGTAGGATGATAGTTGCGGCGCGTTTACGCTGATAATTTTCTCTTTCCCTTCTTCCTTGGATAAGAGCTTTGCAGTGCTTCTGAATTATTCTAACGCTTTTCTCCTTTTTCAAAATGTTAAGTTCCTCCACGAGAGAATTCTGTTTTGTGCATACATCTCGCAATTCTGTTCTCAGAGCGTCCATTTCTTCCTGGTGCTGGCTCTGAGTGTGCATCAGTGCTTCCTGCACTTCTATTTTTTCCTGAGTCAACTGTTTCTTTACTTTCTCTGCTTGGTCAGTCAAATCTGAATTTTCCAATTTCAGAGTCTCATTTTCTTGCTTTACAGTCTCTAACTCACTTAGGGCAATCTCATGGGTTTGCTTCAACATTCCCAGCTCTGTGTTCAGACCGTGGCCCTCCAGGCGCAAGTGTTGCACCTCTGTGCTGAGCGCATGAACCTCTTGTAGAGCCTTCCCGTATTTCTGTTTTAGGATAGCAATCAATTTGTCAGACTTAATCTGTTTTTCATCCATGGTGACAATTACGGTGTTGGCCTTTTCCAGACTAGTCGTCACCTCTTCCAGCTCACTCCGTAAGAGAGACTCTGTTTTCTTCAAAGCCTCGTGCTCTTGTAAAGCTGGAAGTATACACCTCTGTAACTCGGCGTTCGCTTCTCGCACCTTATTGTTAGATTCTTGCTCCTTCTTCCAACATTCTCGCTCCTTCACCAAATCCTGCCACAGGACTTCATAATTATGGCGGGCAGCTTGGAGTGCAGAAACCAAAGCCTCTTTATCCTGGTTCAAGGATTCAGCTTCCCTCTGCTCCTCCTTTTCCTTTGCCACTGTTCCCGTGACAATTCTGCCGGTCACTCCGGTCTGCAGCACATCTCGGCGCCTTTCTGACGCATGTCCTGACAGCGCAGGTTCAAGTGGCTCGGTCACTTCCCCTGTGACTTGAGGGACAGTTTTCTTTTTCTTCTTCTTTCTTTTTGCTTTATTAGCTCCAGAGATATCAGTGGTACTGGGCACACGCTCACTGGTATCAGCTTCCACATCTTGCTTGCACACATAGGGCGTTGCTTGCTTTTGCAGCTGTTTGTCTTTGAAAATTTTGGGGCACACATCTTCCATGTGACCTACTTTATGACAGGCCCAGCATACTAAATTCATCTGTGGGTACGGCTCTCCTCCAGGGGCCACATACGAGTCGTCATCATCATCATCATCATCATCATCATCGTATGGCCTGAAGGGACACTGTTTTTCATGATTATGTACATTACAAAATAAACATTTCACGTCGGCCATTTTAGAAACCCGGCAGGGACAATCTGCTAGCTGCAATTTCACTCACTTCAGCAACTTACATACAGCACTTGCTAGCTGCAAATTCACTCACTTCAGCAAAAGGCATTAGCTTTACAAACAGCACTTGCTAGATGCAATTTTTTTTTTTTTTCTTCTTCAGCAAAACATTTTGTTTTTTTGTTTGGGTTCAGGGTGCTATTGCATCCACACTTCGCACATTCTCTGTGTATGCTAGAAGCACAACTGATATACACATTGGGACAGACTTCACTCATAGCATCTGTACTTTAGTTCAGCTCGGCGGCCATTTTAAACCCCCGCATTTATTTGCAAACCCACAGACTTTTTAGTGTCGACCCGCATTCTCCACCATATGTGACAAACGCCCCTCTTTTGTAGTGCTGACGTCTGTCTGGGTTCTTCCCGACACAGTCTTCTAGGGTTAATTATACAACAAACAGGATCATGCAAAGTATTATGCTGCTTAACTCAGGCTTCTGCCTGCTTTATTTTCATCCAAGTAAGTGACTGCAGCTTTAACATGTGTAGGTTAGAGGTACTCAGATACTTTCATTCAGCAGTTCACACATTTCAGTGTTACAATATTTCCCACACTGTTATTTCAAGAAATAAAACCAAAATCATATAAGCAAATCCTATCCCTTTCAGGGATCTAACTACACATCAGAATCAGTCTCTCTAACAGCTGCTGGCCAACTAAACTGGTTCCCCAGCTTAAAACAATGCTCTCTCATTTAGGGACACAAGATACAGCACAGTCTTTTAGCAACAGCAGTACTCATTTGTCTTATCTGTTCGTGGTGTCCAGGCAAATCCTCTGGTACTGTCATACGTGGAGAGGCCGTCAACCTCGATACTGGATGCAGGAGAGTAGCGACACCCCCAGCCCCCAGGCTCCAAGGAGAGAGAGTGAAATGCAAAACCTCTCTGCTCTAAATACCTGTGCATGTGATTAGAAAAGCAGGTGAGGGAGAACTAGAGCCATTGTAATCTGTGGTCTGGATTTTCCATCCAGCTGCCTGAGGTAATGGGAAGCTGTGGAACGGATCATTTGTAACTATTCCTGCACTTTCTGCTCTAAAATGGGGCAGAAAGCTGCCTAACATCTTTGGACTATTTCACAATATATATATATATATATATATATATATATATATATATATATATATATATATATATGCAAATATAACTGTATGTTCATCTGCATGTCTTAGGCAGGTCTGCAACCCCGCCTTTCCCCATTATCACCCAGCATACAGCACTTCCACTGCAGCAAGGGATTCTGGGAAATGACATGCAAATGAGCACACAGTGTCACTTTTTGCCTCAATAACCATTTTTAACATGGTTCCCTATAGGCTTAAGCTTGCTGCATGGTCACAGCTTTGAGCACAGCCAGGGTTAAGGTGCATACCCAGAAAACCACCCACAGACAGCTGTTTCGACCTTGATGGGATGTGCTCAAAGCTGTGACCATGCAGCAAGCTTAAGCCTATAGGGAACCATGTTAAAAATGGTTATTGAGGCAAAAAGTGACACTGTGTGCTCATTTGCATGTCATTTCCCAGAATCCCTTGCTGCAGTGGAAGTGCTGTATGCTGGGTGATAATGGGGAAAGGCGGGGTTGCAGACCTGCCTAAGACATGCAGATGAGCATATAGTTATATTTGCATATTTGCTTTCCTGTGGAGGGTTTTTGTCACTTTTTTTACTCACCATAACTTAACTCAGTATTATGTTTTATATATATATATATATATATACACATATATATATATAAATATATGTAGCCATTTTTCTGAACCCTCCCAAAGGAACTACTGGTCACTGTACGACACCTGTGGCTCCAGGAGATCTGAGCCTCCGCTAGCTGGGAGCCTGGGTTAACACTTATACATATACTTAGCGCAGCGCCTCCACTTACCCAGGATCCCCGTGATGTAAGATTCCCATGGGCAAGAAACATACAACACCTTATGATTGTAACTGGTTTTTACTGTAATAATGCAACGTAGCAATAACACCTAACATGTACTTATACTCTAACGGTATAAACTTAGTGGCTGCCCACTCATCAGGAGAAACGTCTCCATCCCCTCACCGCGTGCCCCACACACCGTGTCCATGTATAGTATATTGTATAGGCTCAGTTCTTTAACCAATCGCTCAGTGTTCCTAAATAGTTTAGCCTAAGGCGGGATCAGCACCTGTTGACCGGTGTTGGTGCACTTGTTGTTATAGTACCTTCCAGTCACGGCGGTGACCGGTACCTCTTCGCAAAGGGTCAGATGAATTAGCGGTCTGCCTCCTGGGTCTCAATGTCCAGCCGTCTGGTCCCAGACGACTCGCCAGCAAGCCTGCTCCGCATGCTCGTCCCTTTGTCCCTAGCTGTCTACACAGTAAGGGTGATGCTCGCTACCACTATGGCCGTCCCTGCAGCACCGCAACCTTTGGTGACTTGAGGAAACACTCCTAGAGGCCTACGGGGTAGCCTGTCCTATGCAGGTGGGTCACTGACCCCCTGCACCCACACTACCTCTCCCTTCACCTCCCGGATCCCCTCTCACTAACTCAGCCTAACACCTGCAGTAAACACACTGCACTCGCACAGTACCTGCAGCAACCGCACTGCACTCAACCACACTGCCTGCAGCAACCGCACTGCACTCAACCGGTACCTGCAGCAACCCACTGCACTCAACCGGGTACCTGCCTCAACCGTGCTGCACACACACACTGTGCCTACTTGTCAGCGCTCACAGCACTGCCAGCCGTGACACTGACAAGACTGCACACTCACACCTAAGGGCAGGGTCCCTAACCTAGGGGCTGTCCCTCAGTACTTACCCCCTACCCTGGTGGGGATTGGGGCCTGCCTGGGATCTGGGGTGCCTTACCTGGTGTAGGAGCCACTTGCTCCCTACACCCTTCCTCCCCCTTCCTGCTCCCAGCTCCAACTGCCGTTCCTAAGCCCGCAAATTATATCTCTTTCTCCCTGCCTGAGAATCCTGGCCTCTCATTGGTTCTTCACATCAGGTGACTGCCCAGGAGCTCATGGGAGTTGTAGTTTCTCCACGGAGCCTCTCTGACCTAATCTGCACAGACACACAGCTCAGCTATTGCATCAGCCACTGCCTGTCTCACTCTGCTCTGGCACATTGCAACACAGTTGCAGACACTCCACATGCCTCTCACTGAACAGAATCAAACACCAACTGAACACACACTGAACACACATATGAGGTTCCTACCACATCCTTACATATATATATATATATATTTATATATATATCTATATATAGATATATATATATCTATATATAGATATATATAGATATATATATATATTTATATATATATATATATATATATATTTAGAGAGAGAGAGAGAGAGAGAGATATACAGATGCAGAGGTATCAGTACCGTGTTAGCCGAGCTTTAATAATCAAAAAAGAATAGAAAATACCGTTCTGTGGCTAAGGAAATGCTGTTATTCTTGCGAGCTTTCGAGATACACTGATCTCTTCTTCCGGCGATGTTACAATGAATGAAGCTAAAAAGGGGGTTTAAACTTAAAAACAGTGCATACTGGAATGTGATCTGTGATGGAAGACAAATCTAATGCCAAACAAACGATGGTGATATAATTCTCATGTAGTTGGATTAACCCTTCAGATGCCAAAAGGTTTGTGGCACGCGGTGCCACGGACCCTCCAGCTTCCGAGCCATGCGATTACATGACTGCAATCTGGTCAGGAACAGAAGAGGAGGCACTCCAGCACTTCCCGTCCGATTGTGGTCTCACTAAGGGCTAAGGTAGCAATCGTCCCTAAAAACGAGCAAAACGTTAATGACATTGTGGCACGATCACAAGGTACCCAATATGCCACTTATTATGACGTACAGTTTTCTCCCCAAATAGTCTATATTTGTTTGCAAATTTGTTATATGTGGTAAAAAAAAGAGAAAGAAGCCTCTCTAATCCACAATGTACAGTTTTTTGTTTAAATGTGTTCCTTGCAGAATTTTAGAACATCAAATTACCAGCCACTGAATTTTAGAACAATCAAATTACCACTGTATA
This sequence comes from Ascaphus truei, assembly GCF_040206685.1. Taxonomy (NCBI): domain Eukaryota; kingdom Metazoa; phylum Chordata; class Amphibia; order Anura; family Ascaphidae; genus Ascaphus; species Ascaphus truei. The sequence goes on along the minus strand of NC_134484.1, from coordinate 247,214,122 downwards.
ACTGTTTGTATTTTGGGCTTCATTGTAGGCCTCATATGAACCTTTCATTTGTCCAGTGAAAATAATAATGGCCATTCTCTGCTTGCTCCTATTCATCGGGCAAATAACCAGCTGACTCAAGGGAGTATGTCTTGCCATTTTAATGTGCAATACTTTCAAATGCAGTCAGTGTTGTAACTGGCTTGGTTTGCTTTAACCCCATAGGTCCCCTTAAAAAAAATCTCAAGAGTGGCCTTTTCCTCTTCATTACAAAGTGACCTTTTGCTCCTTCCCATAGTAAAGCATCTACACTTTCACTTATGCTTCCCACTGAAGTCTCAGTCTAACCAATAGAGCGTTAGAGATACAGTGTCATTCAGTCAGTCAGGAAAGAATCAAAGGATGGTTGTGTTGAGGCAAACTGCTATGTTTCTGCGAAAATGGACTCTTAAAAAAGGAAATGTCACACTAGAGTGTGAGAGGTAAACAGAGGTATATCTTTAGAGCAGCATGCTGGGACTATGGAAACACTGTCTGCAAATGACTTTGATCCCCTGGTGTGATGAATCATGGAGTCGCAAATCCTTTTTAGCTAATTGCTATCAGCTTGTGAGATTTTTCCTTCCATGTTCAATATCAATTTTCAGGGCCATAGGAGATAGCACTTTTCCCCTGAGCCTGTTTGCGACTTGCCGATAAAACCTGCACTAGCACCACTTAACAGCTTAAAGCAAGAGCCATCCTTTATGCGGCTACTAGCAGTAAATGAAGGGAATGATGAGGGACTACTACATGGATGAGAGACTGTTCCAGCCCATTGGGGTCCCTAAGCAGGAATATATTAAGTGCCCCCACAAGCTGCACACTACAGTAGTTGTAGGCAAAACAGAAAAGTATATTATCTCTCCTTAATCCCTTTGGTGATGAAGTAGTAACAGAGGGGGAAATCCCGGCGGTCACTGCAAAACCTCCATGAAGCTCAACCAAGCGTTGTAATTGAAAAAACTTTATTAATACAAAATAGTGAACATAGAAAAAAACCTCTAACGCGTTTCGTCCCGCGAAGGGACTTTATCAAAGAGATAATCTCTTTGATAAATTCCCTTCGCGGGACGAAACGCGTTAGAAAAAAATCTCTATGTTCACTATTTTGTATTAATAAATTTTTTCAATTATAACGCTTGGTTGAGCTTCATGGAGGTTTTGCAGTGACCGCCGGGATTTCTCCTCTGTTACTACCGCTCACCGAATCGGCAGGAGCACGCAGACCACGCTACAGCAGGGAAGACAGCTCCATACCAGCACTCTCGGTGAACTCACGGATTACAGCTAGCTGAGTCGAGAAACGCGCCGTGTGACACGGGGTCTGGTAAGGGTAGCAGTTTCTGATTTTTCTTGACTTACTCGGCAGCATGTATTTTTATGTGTAGCCCTGTACTTCTAACAGTTACCGCTTTATAGCCCTCATCCCGGTTAGATCTTTACACGTGCGTTTGTGTTATACTCTTATTTATTTATTTCATATACTGCTGACATTGGTGGTCACCTCCGTTTATTGTACACAGGAACTTTAGGACTGCATATTCCATACAGCAAGTTTTTGTAGCATCGGTATCTTCATGGGGTCAAACCCCCTTCTTTACCCTTTGGTGATGAAGATTATTTTCCCTCCTTAATCCCTTTGGTGATGAAGAGACCAATTTAGCATAGAGCCTATTGATTTAAATATCTGCAAATAGAGTCACCTATACTCCATGATGTGAGATACCTATAAACATACCTCTCTCTCTCTTTCAAAATCCCCTAATGCAGAGGTTAAATTAAACAGGGAATTTTGGCAAAGCAGTCAGATCTTTGTAAAATTTGAAGTGAAAAAATGGCACTTTGCACCAGGTTTTCTAACTATTGTAAGAATTTTGCACATCTCTAAGGGTACAAAGTAATAAAACCCAGGACATAAAGGGGCAAGAACATTGTTAAGTTTTCAGATTTGAAACAATGGAATGTGTGTGTTTGTGGAACATACATGAACATGCTGGATTGTGTAATAATACTGAGTACTGACCCCCACTAGAGTGACCTTAGTGTGCCTTTATGCCTTAAATACAAAATGGTCCTTATTTTGTAGACTGAGATAATGCTGATCCGGGGCTATCAAACAGAAAGCCCCATTAAAGTCAGGTTCAGCCCATACCAGGCTAATTGACAGAGTAGCAATATCTGTCACTCTATGGGGCTCATTCACTAAACTTTGGTAAGTGGCTTATAGCACTATAAATAAATCCGATAGCAGGGCAATATCGAACTAAAACTGTTTTTTATAGTACTATAACATTCAGGTAAAAAAAAAAGCCGTATGATAAGCCAAAAATTGCCCAAAATCGCATTTTTGTGCCAGAAACTGCTATTCTCTAATCAGTGATAAGCATTTCGTACTTTAAAAACTTGTTGCAAGATGGATAAAAGCAGTTTCTTTTAGTTTTACTGCACAGGATTGATACCGGAGGCTAGTGGGGACACCGAAGACACCAACTGGGACCCCTGGAGATCCGGTGTGTCCCTGCAGGTCCCCAGGGGTTCCTGTGGCTCCCCACAGCTCTGGGGGCCCCCGCATCTCTGGGGGTCCATGCGGGTCTCCTCCTTTCTGGGGGGCCCCACAGGTCAGTGTCCCCGCTGGCCTCCGGTATCAATCATGTGCAATAAAAATTAAATTACAGCCAGTTTCATTACCTTAGCGGCTAACCGCCTAACCACCCACTGTGGGCCAAGTACCCCCTTCACTCACCCTCTCTGTCCCCAATGAACCAGCTACTGTGCCTTAACTTCTTCATTGCCTTAGCGGCTAGCCACTAAGGTAATGAAGCTGCTTTAATGTGAATTTTACTAATAGTGTACAGGAGCAGGGGGTCTCCTGTGCTGAACTACATTCATTTCAGCCTCGAGGACCCCCTACTTCCCGAGATAGAGGCCTCGTTATGGGGTGCCGGTATCTCCTGCAGTATTTAAATCCCCCTGTCACGTGGGCTGTGACGCGAAGAGTTTAAAAATGGCAGGGATACCGGTACTACATAACGGGGCCTGTAACTGGGGAAGCATGGGGTCCCCGAGGTTGAAATCAATGCATTTCAGGAGACCCCCTGCTCTCGTACACTACTATTAAAATTAATATTTAAACTGCACGATTGCCTGTAAGATCTGTGCATGGTGACGCAGCGTCTCTGTGCAGCTCTTCCAAGGCTGCCGTTTAAACAAACAGTTTCAGTGCAATAGAACTTATACAAAAGAAAAACAAGTATTGCGATCTTGTATTTTTTGACCGCACTCTAAAAAAATGGTGTTTTTTCTAAGTGAATACCGTTTTGACACGTGTTAGTGTGCGGTAAAACAATGCAAAGTCGCTCGGCAATGCACTGATTTTATCGAGGTTTAGTGAATAAGCCCCTATGCTTCATAAACATAGGTTCTTCCCACAGTAGGCATTGCTCTGTTGGACTATTGGCATTTGGAGAGGTGTTACAGGGTGTGGCAGTGGAATTTAAAGCAGCATTGCCGCCTGGAATCAAAACTGAAGGTATCACATAACCTGGTAGCTCATGTTGTGCCTATTAGTGTATATTTTTTTCATCTTTATTTCTCGCTGCCGTTTCGCCCGTGTATTATTTTCTCTGGTATCAGCTGATTACATGAATAACCTCTGTTGTCTTTATGAGTGTTAATGGCAGTGGTCATTTTAACATTCCAGGTGGGAACATTTTCAGCAACTGATATCTCCAGAATTCAACTAAAGATTTTAAAAAGAGACAGATTGCTATAACAGCAACAATTTTACTTTTGAATGGTACAAAGAAAGGGGAAATATTTTTTTTGTACTGAGTAGAGCAGATTATGGCTTGAAATGGTGTAAATTGTTATTTGTCCTAGTGATGTCCTTTTTTCTGTAAGTGAAATAATGGTTAGTAACAATTTGGGAATCTGAAGTGATGTTCCCTGCTGCTTTTTAGCTAAGTAGATTAATTTATAATACCCTTTTATAAGTAGATGCAACAAATACAGAAAGTTTAAAGAAGAAAACAATCACATCTACTCTTTCGTTATAAATAATACATCAAGCTATGTAAAGCTTTCACACTATGGCCAACTGTAACAATGTATAAAAAGATATTGATAGCAATCTCCGCTGACAAATTCATTGTTATTGCTAAGAAATTCCCATGATCCTTTCTGAGCAGTCAAAATATTTGCAGCATGTTTATTTTTCTTCCTACAAATATATTGCATAATCAATAAGGTCAATCATGGAGGATTGGACAATTTACTTAAAAACATAAGATCTTACTTAGCTGATATGGTGGGCATTCTAAGTACATTTCTACAGGTATTATTATGTCAAACATTTTCACAATGTCCATGAACCTGTGCATTTAACCTAATGCAAAATGAAGCTTGGCAATTGCTAGCTAACTTAGATTTACTCTAAAGAGGCCAGTAGGTCAAATGCATTGATTTAGAAGGTTTAAGTATGTTTCCCTGCAAGTATATTGAACTGTTCATGATGCTGCAAGATTGTGTTTCATTAACCCCCACAATGATGGAAAGTCTGGAATGCACTGCAGAGCAATGGCTTGCTGGCACCTAAAGCAATGTACTAAAATGTTAAAAAGGAGGGGTTCTGAAGAAGATTCAATTATTTAAATAAGCAAGATAGCGATAATGTATAAATACGATAATATATATATATATATATATATATATATATATATATATATATACACACACACACACACAAACAAACACAAGAAAAAGCAGCTGCACTCCACTGACAGAAATGTCTTGTCTAGGTGCACTATGTTAAAATAGGTCATCCAAAAATAGCATAAACAATGTCCTCACATCTTAAAAAGTAGAAAAAAAGTTTCATGCAAAATAAATTGATGTTTCGGTTCTTTCAACCTTGGGATATGTCATTTTTTTTGCATTAACTTGAACTTCTCCCAAGATGGGAGTCTGAGATAACCTGCCATCACAGGTCTCTGCTGCTGCATGCAAAGGGATTTTTACCAAATCTTCTGCTGATATCAAGCCCTGGGAATCGGGAAGATCTGGAATAGATTCAGGCGCTCAGCATGATACCCCCTGAGGCAAGTGTTCTCAACTGCAATTAAAGACACTTTTCTAGTTGATTATCCAAGCTCTGATTGCGGCATGCATATAAGATAGAGGACTATGACAATGTTTGAACCCCTGAGGAAGCCGAAATACCAGAAAAAACGCGTTGGGAATTGTCACTAGGAGGACACCGTCCTAGGAGCAGCAACAGCAGCCAGTAGTCTCTGTACGATCCTTGTGTTCCCCAGATTGCAACTCAGCAGCGGGAGTGATCGGCGAGGCAGCGTACATGCAAGTCTGGAGCTGAGATGTGACTGGGATGCATCCGGAGAGGGTAAGGATGAGCCCTAAAACACTCGCTGCTCTCCATTTTCACAGAAAGTGTTAGTGCATTTCCTGTCCTTGTTCAATGTCCATTTTTATACTGCAGTAAACAGTATTTCGCATGGCAATGTAATTTGACATTTAATGGAGGAGACTCATTACAAGGACACCATCGGAGCTACTTGCAGTTTCCTTTGCTGGAATCAATTCATAAAAGAGTTGGTTTGCTGGGCGTTCCCTCAAGCACTTCACATATCATTCCTTTTTCTCACATTCACATATAACATTTGTATATAAGGTTTTGTCATCACATTATCTCTCTAACTAGTCTGTGCTGATACCATCCCGTTGCCAATTTTTTGCATTAAAATTTTTTTATGCACACGCACAAATACAATGAATATTTGTAATTCAGTTAAATATATAGGAGGTTGCACATATTATATTGTCAGTTCTGATGCTGCATGAACCTCTTCTGGGAACCCGAGGAGGAGAAAAGACTCAGGAAAGGAGAGGAGTAAAATAGATATAGGTTTATTTACAAGCCGGGTGCATAGTAGCCAGCGTCAATAGTAAAGGGGTTAGGCAGGGGCAAGTCCAAAATTCGGTATGAGTCCTACAGGGGTAAGACAGACATAAGGTCCAGAGTCTAGGTCAAATACAGGCAGAGTAACTTGGATGAAGAAAACAAGAGACAGGAGCGTGCACCATGCAACTAGATGGATAAATCTCCTACCTGAGTTTAAATATTGTAGTATCAGCCCGGGAAGTGAGCGTGTCTTTTTGGCAGGGGCTTATGGGGGAAGGAGTCTTTTCCTCTGCCCAGTGGACTTTTCCCACTGTTTTCTCTGTCCAGTGGGCACTTGTGACACTGTAGCATTAATCTTTTGCCATGATCCTAAGATCCTTTAGAACTGCAGATCCTCCTGATCTGTCGGCTTTACACCTCTTTGGCTAATGTGATCGTACAGTTATATTTCTGCACTGAAAATAGAAGGGAAAGAAAGTCTCCAGTCCATGAATTTCCACCACAATAATACATTTATAGCTTGTGGTTAGTAGTTATGATATAGAAACTCTAAATGCATTCAGTCACAGAGAGTGCAAAAACTGTTCTGCTGATTCTAATACTCTAGTATATTTCCATTTTTCCACAAATGTCATTATATACTATAATCTTATCTAAAAAACACATCATGTGCTGAAGGTCACTCAGTGTCAGTGGGTTATGAAGGAATGGAATTCATGACCCTGCTATTCATGTAAAGTCATCTTTATAAAACCACTACTCATCCAATGCAAGTGGGTGAATGTAGGAGAGCAAATTATAATCAATCATTGTGTGAATGAGTCTTTAAAAAAAAAGTAAATGGTAAAAGAGAGAATATTTCATTCATTCACTACATAAAAAAAAACTAAACTTGAAATGTAAATTATTAAACTCACCAAAAAAAAGATGACATAAAGATTATATATCATCTCCCCTTGGTACTAATGTGTTCGTAGATATACTTTATTCCTTTCTAAGTCATTAAACCCCTTGCAGGTTTGATTCACATTTTAATTAGCATTTTTTGGGGAACAATAAATTGGAATTTTCTTTGGAGTGCTGGCACTTTCTGTAAAGGTTAAACCATTTTTAGAAATTATGCTTAAGGTTAGAATTAGGTTTAGGGTGATGCTATGATAACTATGCTATGATAACATTTTGACAAACAACTTAAAGAATGCATTTTCAACTTCTAAATCAAATGGCATGGGATCTTTAATTGTGGATCAAGACACTGCAAAATGTGTTTTAGTCAAATTAATTAGTCTGTTATGGGCCCACCTGACCTGCTTTTTTTATTTTATTTATTTCTTAGCTGAAACGAGATGTTCTACTTCTGAATCTCTCATTGCCATAAAAATATCTATAGTGTTGCATACAATCTGTGCTTGTAGAACTGTCTTATTTCATTCACATTATGCATAGAAAAGGGCAGCTATGGACTTTGGGGGAAATATTGTATATGATAACAATATAGTGTATTGGATAACAAGAATGGAGGACCTGTATTAAATCCAAAAGTGGAAATTAGGTAATAATCAGGCATGTTGATATATTGAAGAAATGTAGGGGACACATGGGGAAACTGTTATTAATGGTGATGATAATAATACTATTAATAATAATAATAATAATAATAATAATAATAATAATAATAATAAAAAGCATTGGGTAACAAGTATAGCGAACCTGTAATAAAACCAAATGAAGTAGAAATAGAGCCAAGAATCGGACATGTTGATATATTGAAAAACATTTCTTATACAACTGCTTTAAACTTTTGTTTAGTATTACAAAAGATATATACACTAATAGTTCCTTCAGGGAGCAGTTAAAACAGATGTATATTCTCTTGCCAAGAGGAAAGACAATTCTTCTGATTTATCATTGAAACTCTGTAAGGAACATTTGGAAGACAAACAGGGAATTCCAGTAACCAAATGACCTTTAGACCAGAAACACTTTTTTTTATTAACCAATTGTTATACAAATGATTTATCCAAATGTGACAATAATCTTTTTAGAGAGCATTTTACATTAATCTAACCTCGGTTTATATTGTTACCTCATTTCACACCTGCCTACCACCTAGCACCCAAAATAGAAGAAGGAATTTACTAGATATAGGATATAATATTCGGAGCGTAATTATTTTCTATTTCTGAGATTAATTAGTTCATTGTACTGTAAATGTAGCATTTCTATTGTGGAACTCCAGTGAAGTTTTACTTAAGTAGCTTTGAACTGACACACTGATGGGCCATTTCTGCAATTAGAGATGTGCTGCATTTTTGCTGAAGTTCTTAATAATTTGCACACATTTGGTGAAAATATTGAGCCATTTTTTTAAATGTTTTGCTTAGAATCTTTCATAGCAAATATAAATTAGAATAGGATGCTGTTCATAAGCATCACCACACTGCAATGGTGTAGATCCGGGCACTATGGCAGGAGAACTCCCATTTACTTCAATAGGAGTTTCCGTGAGATAGTGCCACAATTGTTATAATCACAGTTTAATGAATAAATGTAAATATTGATAAGGGCTTGTGATGCCGATCTACAGTACTTAGTAACATTCCCATTACCCAACAATCCCCCTCCCTGAAATAATGGAGAGTGGTATTCTATCCTCGTGGGTAATAAAATGATCACAGCTTTATTGAATAATTTACATAACATTATCAAAACCCTGAGACTGCCGAGCAGCCCCTAGTATGGGCGCAGAAAGTCTTTTTTGGTCTATGGGTGCACCAAGCCCAGCCTAGGGGTGGACCAAGAATGTTTAAACCCACGGGTGAAACCCTTGCTTCATTGCCTCTTGTATGCCCAACACTCCCCTTTTGTTTTGTATTTTTGCAGTGGTTGATTGCCTGATCGCTCTACCCGGCTCTCTTGGAAAAGGGTTATATTTTAAAACAAAGTCTAATGTCCTTTGTACTTGAATTTAGCACGTTGTTGCCTCTCACTCTTTTCTTGAATATGTCCTCCATGCGACAACCCCCCACTCTGTATGTTTTGTGTGTATAGTATTAGATCTATGTGTTTCAATATTTATCTAAGAAACAGCTTCTGAGTACTAGGAAACCACATAATCCGCCATCTATATTCCTATGCTCATTGTCTCTGTGTGTCTTCCTCCCCTAATGTCTGTGTTCCCATCTTATCCTGTGTATCGTCGCCCATTAAATCATATACATCACTGTATTTACCACTTAATATGACCTTTTTAGTTTCTGTAGGTAGGTGGAAATACAGCAAGGTACTGGTTCATGCTCATCTGTCGTTATCCCCATGTTTTTGCTATTGTCGTCCACCTTCCCTGCCTACACGTTGTTATGCTTCCCCGTTTCCAGTACCTTTATTGCCTAGTTCATACAATTCAGCTGCTTTATCATGATCTGAGAAAAAAAGATTTGTCTGTTATTGAGATTCTGACCCTGACCTATGTAGCTGTTGTGGTAAACTGATTGTCATGTGACAGTGAAATGTAATTATACTCACCATATCCTGCAGTAGGGAGATCCAGCTGCCTGCTTCCCCCAGGCTCTGCTACCATTGCATTCTCCCCATGTGCATCTGTTGTCTCTGCTCAATAGGTTGTGCTCATTTTCATTGCATGAGAGGTCATCCCTGCTGCTTTGTCAGTGAGGGGTGTGAACCCTTTTTGTATCTTTACTGGTGTGGTTGGTCCTGCCAATCCCAGGATCCAGTGAGGTCCCAGGAAAGCTGCCAGTCATTCATGTGTGTAGTGGTTTGCTGTGGGTTCCGTGGGTTCCGTGAGTGCTCTGATGAGGGGCGAACCCAGACCTATATGCCAGTATGACACAGAAGGTGGGTCAATGCATGGTAAAAATGGGAAGTGGGACCACAAGGCTAACCTGCTGAGTAGTGGGTCTCCATGATTGATTGTTGAATGACCCCAGCCTTGTTTTTTCCCTGGGGAGCAGGGGAACGTACCCATTGGTGGCTGCTCTATGAGACTGAAACCCTGATCGCCTAGTCTGTCTGTAAGGTACTCCAGAATTGTGTAGGGTGGGGGGAAGAGGGCTGAGGGAGTCTTGATTTCCCATGCGGTCTCTCCATGGGTTGGAGGATTGAGAGGAGGGTGGAAATCACAGCTCTTCTGCTTATGTTTGGGGGGCTGAGGGTGCCAGTCCTGGTCATCAGTGCTTCCATGGTCATTCTAGGGAGCAGGGCCCACTGCTGCTTGGCACAGCAAACTGGTTCCCTTCTGGTTCCCCTCATTGTAGACTGTTGACTGCCAATGTTGATTGTTGCCTAAGAAAAGGGGGGCCTCGGTGCACTGCTGGGCAGGATCCTCTGGGCCCTGGAATTCATTCAATCCTTGACAGAGCAGGGATGGAGACCTCATGTTGCTGTGACCAGGAGAAGACACAGCAGACATTGCCATAGACATTGTCAGCGCCATTGCTGCAGGGGATTTGGAAGTACCCAACATAGCTCAGGTGCATGTGAGCAGTGGCAAAGACATCCAAGGAAACAATGGTCACTGTCGGTGCAAGAGATTGTTGTCTGTTGGCTGGGACATAGAAGGGCTTTCAGGCAGACTTCCAGAAAGGGACCCAGCTTTGGGACCTTTTCAGTACATTTTGCGCCGCTTTTTAGCCCCCAGGACATTTAACCTCTGGTCATTCCCCCCCCCCAAGTTAATGTATACCGTAACCCCTAACCTTACCCCGTGCCCTAAAAACACTTAATCATAACCCCTTACCCTAAAATCTCTAACCTTAACCCCTTCCTTTAAAACCCCCTAAATGTAGCGCCCAATATAAACACTATAATGGGCTCTATTATCCATATCTGGATAATATACATTTTGCACATTACTGTACTGTATCTATTTTGGGGGGGGGAGGGGTGTTGGGCTGAGAGGGTAGTAGGGTTGTTGTGTTTTAAAATATTTATTGTGGGTAGTGAGGATGGGTGAAGATGGCATTTGGCCCCATGGTGTGTGTTTATACCTAGGGTAGGGGTTAACCCCTTCATTACCTTAGACTATTAACCACTAAGGTAATGAAGGAGTTAACTCCACCCCCCTGCAAGGTCTAAACACCCACCAAGGGCCAAATACAACCTTTAAACACCCCCGCTACCCACAATAAACATGGCAGCGGTAGTTAACCCCTTCTTTGCCTTAGCGGTTAGCCGCTAAAGTAATGAAGTTGCCTGTAAATGCATTTTAATTGCATGGGATTCATGCCGGGGGTCTCTGGTGCTGATATTAAAGGATATCAGCTCCGGAGACTCCCGACATGAATCTGATGCAGGAAAAATGCACATTTTTTCTAAGTCCTCTCTTGCCGCCTCTCAACAGCTTCTCTTTTAGAGCAGTCATTAGCTAATCAAGGCTAATAAAATTGCACAAGTTTCAGAACCTGCCAATAAGTGGCTTATTGCTGCTCACCAGGTGATCTTTTTCTGACGGCTGAAAATGTGGGTGATTTATGCCTTTATCGTCGACTTACTAAAGGCTTACTGAAAAGCAGTAGGCATTTTGGCCGAGAAGTGCTCGATAAGTGGCTTATCAAAGCTTATAGAATAGGCCCCCAAGTATCACTGCAAAAGTGATGCAAATCAGGGGGAAACCAATTGCATAACATGTTTTATATTAAAAATAAATCCTATTGATAATTTTCTTTAATACATATGTAATTTAATTACCTCAGTCTAACTGCTGAGGTGGAGGCCTGAGTTCTACTCTGCTTTATGGCTGCACGTTCTCACTAGCTGAGCACATGGCCAAAGGTCTGACAATAGGACACAACACCAGGGTATGAATAACCAAATAAAAGTATTTATATCCAACTCCTATAACTCCAACAATATAAACACCAGTATGATCCTCTGGGTGCAATTATACTTTTGACAGCATGTGTGTGCGAGACCCATGACCCTGTGGGTACATTTTACCCGAGTTACGTTTGAACTCTTATGTTCAGTATGGTACAGTAGCAGGCCAGTCTCTTCACAACGATTTCCATAAATTTTTCTTTAGCAAGGATCTCCTCCACTTCTACTCACAGCTCCCTTGGTCTGGTGAGCTGATCCGCTGGTACTCGGGAGCCTGTCTGTGGCCTTAGCAGCAACAGCAGCAGCTCTCAGAGACAGGACTTTTCCTTCCAGGGTCTCTCTAGCTCTTCTCTCTCCTCCCAGTTCCTGATTCACTGACTTCTCAACCTTTGCACTCCTCTCCTTTCATTGGCTGTCCTGTCATGTCCCTATTCCAGCAGCAGAAGCTTCTGGGATTGGTAGTCCATCTGCTGCTGCTCTGTCATTGGCTCCCTCCCAGCATTACACACTAGAGAGGAATACAGCCAGGGGGCAGCATGTACAGATAGCTGTATCCTCAGAAATATAATTTGCTTAATACGTTGTGGATCTGTTTGAATAAAATAAGTTCTCTCCTCTTTTGCTGCTGCTGTTGTGTTCTATCTATCAAGGGGTTACACATATATGACATATTTTTCCATATTTTTGGCCCCCGATTTGCACCAGTTTTTAATTGATACATATGCCCCACAAAATGTACAATTTCACTCTCATAAACATTTAAAATATCCAATGCGTAAAAATATTTATAATTTCCCTATTCACTATAAACCTTCATTGTCTTCGCTGGTTATGTTTTTAAACTCTGGGAAAAGAAATGTTTTTGATTTGTCTGAAATGTGTATGTAATTACAGTAGAGTACCAATAAATTAGAGTGAATTATCTATGAATTAGTGTTGAAGATTCTCTTTTCAATATTTGTCAGTTTTGAACGGTGTCTAAATATGTTCTAGCTATCCTAGCTATTATTAATATGAAGAAAAATGTCTTCAATGTTTATACAGTATATTCCTGTTTAGCCAGAGGGCTAATTGAAGTATGTATCACAAGCAAGATGTAGTAAATATAGTTTATGTGGATGACAATGTGATTTGGACAATATGAAAGAAGAATCAAGCACAGTTTAATCATCTGGTTATGATTCTGTACTGATGAGGCTGCAGAGTTTTGATTTATAACGTCAGCACTGAAATGGTTAAATTATATTTACTTTACAAAATTGCCATGAGACTGAGAATAATGTTTGAAAATATGGTAATTGTCATTAATTATTTTTGCAACTTATTAACAACCAGTTGAAACTATACTGCTGTAAAAGTATCAGTAAATAAATATGCTGCAGTTGCTGTATTGCATCAGTTCTAATGAAATTTTATTTTTATTTCAATAACTCATTACGCATTATGTACTAAATATCAACACTTTCTACTTAACATCCTAATTGTTGATATATTTACACAGTTGGCAAAAACTATTTCTCACTTGCTGGGTGACTGACATGGCTTAGGAAATGCATAAAAACCTTGTTACTGTATGGAGTTACTGAGATAAACAACAGTTTTCCACAAGTAATATATATGTATATATATACACACACATACGCCCACATACAGTATATGCTCTATGTAGAAGAAGCAGGATCTCTTGGTCTTGTGTAAACGATTTGAGGTTTTATTGTGAAGAATCAGCGTTTTAGTTCTCTAAAGCATCAAACGTCGATTCTTCACAATAAAAATTCAAATTCTTTACACAAGACCCAGAGTGTTTGCTTCTTCTACAAAGAGTACCTAATAAATTGTGGAATGCTCCCGGGCAGATGAAACATATAATGGAGACACACACACACATATATATAAATTGTATTAAAAAAGATATATCAGCACACTTCAAACCAACATTTCGGTACAGAAAGGACCTTCCTCAGGGGTAGCTAGAGGACATTGCACCGAGAAGTGTTTTATACCCGTAGCTAGAGGACACTGCACCGAGAAGTGTTTTATACCCATAATCCACCAAGTGCAAACAATTAGGGGAAGCTAATTAGACAAACAGGGATGTCCCTGTATGAGGGGAAATAACCACAGTGGGTCAAGACCTCATACAGATGTATACAAAGAAGAGACATCGCAGGTGGCCCACAAATAGGTATCCTTCCAACAAATGTCTGAGGTGAGGTCGATGACATGCAGTGTGTCCTCAGATGTATGCGGAAGAAGAGGGCACGCTTCTAACTGCAATATTTGAGCTCCGTACCGGCAAAAGAATTACAGGATACCAGAGCTTTTGTCCAAGGCATTTATTCTACTGATTTGTTGTGAGTGACCTGATTTTAGCATTGCGGTAATAAACCTTTTAATATTTACACTATGGAGCCCGCGCTGTCCTTTCTGTTTTCTAGACGTATCGAGGAAGGTTTTTCATCCTTTGGAATAGCTGTCTGGGAGTTCCAGTGTTTTTTATTAATTTTATTTTTAAGGTTTATTATTTTTGGCTTTCCCTTCCCACCCCCCTTTCCTTTTGTTTAATTTCCTCTTTCCATATACTTTTTTTCCTTGTCCTATATGGTGTTTGTTTGTGTGTCCTTTTGTGGTTTGAAATATTGGCACATTTCACTTTAGTGTTTACTCCCTCACATTCATTTATCATCTAATACTTTTTTGGCGCTGCAATTTTCTGTTGTATATATATATATATATATATATATATATATATATATATATATATTTATATATATATATATATATATATTTTTATATATATATATATATATATATATATATATATATATATATATATATATATATATATATATATATATATATATATTCCACATTTTAAGTTATGGTGGGTGAAAAAGGTGACAAAAAACCTCCACCGTTAGCATATATCCAATAAAGAATGTCACTTGTGAGCACATTCAGTCTGCAACCCTGCCTTTCAACCATTGCCACCTAGCATAGAGTGCTCCCACTGCAGCAAGGGATTCTAGGAAATGACATGCTAATGAGCACACAATGTGTCACCTATTGCCTGAAATATATATGTATGTGTATATGTATATATATATATATATATATATATATATATATATATATATATACATATATAGTCAAATAGAACAGTTGGCACTCCTTAGGTGCAGATAGGCTGCAGGTGCTTGCCCCATATGGATAATATAGACATACGTTACCGTTCCAAGGTCTGGTAAAGCAAGAGACAGCACTCTTGAGTGCTGTCTCTTGCTTTACCAGACCTTGGAACGGTAACATATGTCTATATATATCTATATATATATATATATAGAGTGCTGTCTCTTGCTTTACCAGACCTTGGAACGGTAACGTATATATATATATATATATATATATATATATATGCAAATACAACTGTATGCTCATCTGCATGTCTTAGGCAGGTCTGCAACCCCGCCTTTCCCCACCATCACCCAGCATACATCACTTCCACTGCAGCAAGGGATCATGGGAAATGACATGCAGACCTGCCTAAGACATGCAGATGAGCATACAGTTGTATTTGCATATTTGCTTTCCTGTGGAGGGTTTTTGTCACTTTTTTTACTCACCATAACTTAACTCAGTATTAGATATATATATATATATCTATATATATATATATATATATATATATATATATATATATAGATATAGATATATATATATCTATATCTATCTATCTATATATATATATATATATATCTATATATATCTATATATATCTATATATATATATCTATATATATATAGATATATATATAATCAAAAAATAAATAGATGATACCGTTCTGTGGCTAACGAAATGCTTTTATTTGTGCGAGCTTTCGAGATACACTGATCTCTTCTTCCGGCGATGTTACAATGAATGAAGCAAAAGGTATACTTAAAAACAGTGTCTCTTGGAATGTTATCTGTGCTGTTCCTTCCCCCGTGTGGATGTGTTTTATGGCTAGAGGTGTCAAAAGGTTACTGAAAGCAAGTGAAGAAAGAGTGTGTATGTGTATCAGTGTGAATAAAAATGAATGGAGAGCCCACAGTATATACAGTGCTTTACATAAGGTGTGTGTGGAGTGGTAGTGGATATAAATGGTGTGGGTGGGTGTGGAAATGTGAGAGTTTGTAGCACAACTAAAAGTGTGTGTGGATACTTAGTGGTCCCTATTGGTGTATAGGGATGGAAAAACAAGGAGTATTGGTATGTGTGAGACACCTGTGTGTGCATACATATAGCACAGTATGTACAGACATGGCGTTTAGCGCTCATGGGACGAGAGTTCACTACTGTCAGTAATGACTCATAAAATTTCGATCTCTGTTTAGGCCACTGCTAAGTGTCCCGAACAGCTGCATAAATTTGTATTCATGCAACCGTCTCTCTTTCGGGGTTTTAAGATTACCTTAGAGTATGGCAACCCTCAGATCGTTCATCTTATGGCCAGAGCCAGAGAAATGTTCGCCAACAGGACTGTCTCTTGTACCGCGTGTGATGCTGTGGCGATGCAGGTTCATTCTCTTGTTTAGCCCCTACCCTGTCACACCTATGTTGTAGCAGCCCCCTGGGCATTTCATGCACATGATGAGGTACACAACATTGCTGAATGCGGGACAAAACCATGCCAGGACCCAAGATGCAAAACCTGCGCAATGCTCTACACAGCGGACACAATACAAATACCACACAGGAATCGGGAATATAAAATCAGAGGAAGGTTCACCTGTTCTTCCAGCAATGTCGTGTACCTCATCATGTGCATGAAATGCCCAGGGGGCTGCTACTACATAGGTGAGACAGGGCAGGGGCTAAACAAGAGAATGAACCTGCATCGCCACAGCATCACACGCGGTACTAGAGACAGTCCTGTTGGCGAACATTTCTCTGACTCTGGCCATAAGATGAACGATCTGAGGGTTGCCATACTCAAAGGTAATCTTAAAACCCCGAAAGAGAGACGGTTGCATGAATACAAATTTATGCAACTGTTCGGGACACTTAGCAGTGGCCTAACCAGAGATCGAAATTTTATGAGTCATTACTGACAGTAGTGAACTCTCGTCCCATGAGCGCTAAAGGCCATGTCTGTACATACTGTGCTATATGTATGCACACACAGCTGTCTCTCACACATACTAATACTCCTTGTTTTTCCATCCCTATACACCAATAGGGACCACTAAGTATCCACACACACTTTTAGTTGTGCTACAAACTCTCACATTTCCACACCCACCCACACCATTTATATCCACTACCACTCCACACACACCTTGTGTAAAGCACTGTATATACTGTGGGCTCTCCATTCATTTTTATTCACACTGATACACATACACACTCTTTCTTCACTTGCTTTCAGTAACCTTTTGACACCTCTAGCCATAAAACACATCCACACCGGGGGAAGGAACAGCACAGATAACATTCCAAGAGACACTGTTTTTAAGTATACCTTTTGCTTCATTCATTGTAACATTGCCGGAAGAAGAGATCAGTGTATCTCGAAAGCTCGCACAAATAAAAGCATTTCGTTAGCCACAGAACGGTATCATCTATTTATTTTTTGATTATTGAAGCTCGGCTAACACGGTACTGATACCTTTACATATATATATATATATATATATATCTATAGATATAGATATAGATATATACACACACACACACACACACACACACACACACACACACACACACACACACACACACACATACATACATTTAAATGACAATTTAAGATTGACATCCAACATTTGGACCTAATATCTTTACATACCCAAATTTATATACACATCTCCTTAGTTTAGAGACACGAGCTGCTTAAAAATACTGCAACATGTCCTGGCAAAACCTTAGCAGTTTTCTACTAAAAACTAAGCATAAATTCAGTGGGAGATGACAGATTACTTCATATACCATGCAAGCAAGCCCAGACAATAGCTTTAGCCATGACTGATTGCCTTGCTGTAACCCACTTTATGTTAAATGCATTCTTGCTGTTCAATTCCACAACTGTAATTTTGTTCTTCTGCATCACTCGGCCCTCTATGGACTAACCAGGTTCCTTCGGTAATGATTTCTTTTCTATTGTATTGTTTTCTGCATAATCAAGTTGGTAGGTAGGGGTTTAGGTGACACAGCCATCTGTCAAGTTCATTTGCTCTGAAAATACAAGAAATCATGGCCTCTGCAACTCAGGGCTATCGGTTATGAAAGGGGAATATCAGTTTTAACCTTGCTTCATATTCCCATCTTTTCACATTATTATTTGACTACCACTCTGCTGCATTGGGCATATGGATTCCCCGATGTGACCATGTTAAAGTAAACAAAATAAACATCTATCAAATGTCCACCAGTACTACAATGTATGCAAGCAATCCAATTAAGGAGAAGCATTTAACACCCTTACAAAAATATGCTTGTCATGAAACCAGAAGAGGCAGCAGTGGCAGACTTCATCAGTTAAGACTTTTTTCCAATTGCCACTCTAGCATTCAGCTTGAATCTGGAATATATTACACTATTTGCTGCACCAGAACAATAAATAGAATTTAAACCTGTATAATACACATACATGTAGGAGAGATTATTTTAAACAGTTTCTAGCCGTTAGACATACAGATATACACTCTATGCATGGAAAAGCATTTAATTTAAAGTAATGTTTAATATTTGAGTGTCTGTTTATGAAGATGACAAAACGGGTATCTAAGAACAACATATAAGGTTTTTTGTTTTTTTACTAAAGTTTTCCAGCTGCAAAACTGGGGCAAAAACAGTGCCATACGGCACAATATGTGTGCTCCATAAACCCACTGAAAGCATTAGGGGGTTTCCTAATATGTCTGGTGCAATTCTTTTGGAATTCTGCATCCAGGCAACTTTAATAAATAAACCCTTTATCTGTTCTCATTTAACTAATTTCTGATGTTTTCAGAAGTTAGAAGCATAGTTAGCACTGAGGTAAAAAGATTAAGGGTATGTTATCCCACATAGAGAAAATAAGGGAGAGTGTATCAAGCTCTAAGTAAAGATTTGTCGATATGGTATATCAATGATAAATGTATAATGTTTGGATGTCTCTCCCTGGTGCAGTAGAACAGATTAAGCAATTTAACAACAATAAATCAGTTGCTAACATTATGTGCAGTAGTTTTGCATCATATGGATACGTCCTCAATAGTTATTTGACACCTAACTACTCTGAATTGACTTGGTCCTGTTTGCATTATCATTAGATTTCTGGAACGATTATAGAGAAAATAGCCACAATTAGTACTGTTATAATTGCCACCCCTATTCCAATGGCAAATATTAATGTTTATGTGCCTTGCAGTCATTTTTTTTTTCTACATCAATATAGCTCTAGGTGTAAGCTGGTCTTAGTCTAATTAAAACCAGCTTCAAATGAACGAAACAAACAAAAAACAAAGGTTAGTCAATATAACACAGATGCTAAAGGGATCAAATAGGATAATAGTTGATGGGCTGCAAGGCACTAATTACAGTCACAATGAGTACAGCTGAGAGAAATGTATACATTTCCTGATATCCAAACCAATCATTCAGAAATGGATAGGGAGAAGGTTAAGGTTGAGAGGCTAACTCAAGAGATATTATTAGATATTAGCAGCACCGCATGCATCTGACATGCCAGGTCTGAGGTGTAAACCAATGTTGACTCTATTCCTCTATTGTTATTGAGAAGTACAATTACCCGTGTGACACCTTTTATTTGTGACATGCTTTTATTTTCACCTTACGAGTTACCTGAAAATGATTTCTGGATAAAAAGGAATCCTCAGCCTTTTAGACATTTGATAAGAATGAGCTAAAACTCAAAAACAGATGACAAAACACTTTACTTTACAGGGATAGACATGATAAAAATGGAGGCAGCATGAATATATATATATATATATAAATATATATATATATATTTTTTTTAATCCTAATCCCTTGTAATAAAATATATACCGGATTGAAATATAATGAAATAGATTCACATTTTCCAATTTCTCTAAAATTTTAATGTTTTTTTTCCAACCCTCCAAAACTGATTTTACAACAATATATGAAGAAAAGAATTGGGGCATTTTGGAATTAAGGGATCTGAGTAATGTAAAAACACATTTTCCATAAATATGTATTAGGGTCTTATACAGGTGATTGTGGATGCTAATGTAAGTACAACAATACTGTAATAAATGTATATCCATGTTTGTGATCAAAAAAATCATTCTTATTTGCTTCAAGGTTAATAGGCAATTTGATTACCTAGTATTGTTATTCCTCATTAACATAATTAATATGAGTCTTTTGCAACTTCATAAAACAAAGTTCCATGGAAATCATTTTGTTCTTCCTCGTCATAATTTATTTTACCAGTTATCATTTATTTCATCATTGGTCTGTTACACCCATTTCGTTAGCATAAATTACACAGAAATCAGAACAGAAACTTCTTAAGGGAACATATGGAAAACACACAAGTGATTTTGATTTTATGTCCTATAAGATAAAGAATCCAGTAGCGTGCTGCACTCACGTAAACATAATACTTGCTAGCGGTACTCGGTAAAGCTTGTCCTACAGCAAAGGGGATCCCACTGACAGTCCAAGAGAAGAAAGTAGTTGGTACTAAAGTGTTCTTTGAAGAAAAATATCAAAAATATGTATTGATGGTAGAGTCGACGTTTCGGACAGAAACGTTGATCTACTGTACCATTAATAAATATTTTTGATTCTTTTATACAAAGACCACTTGAGTGCCAACATCTTTCGCCTCTAAAAGATAAAGATCCATTTTTACTATGTTTTACTATGTTGTGCTACTCAATAAGAATATTAATAAATATGGCCCTATGTACCTATGGAAGTGAATGGGGTAGAAAGACATCTACCAGCATGGAAGTTGTCGGGTGGAGTACGGTAGCTCTTTTTAGTCAATATGGCCCATTGTCTTGCAGGCAGAGAGCTTTGGTTCTTTTATTACTTGAATACAGTCATCATACAGTGCTACTGTATGCATATATATGTTTATATGCATAGATTTAGAAAAAAACAAGATATCGTCCAAGTAAACAATTACAAAAGAGTTGAGAAGATCCCTAAATATTTAATTGATAGTCCTGAAACACAGCTGGGGCATTACAAAAGCCGAAAGGCATAACCATTTACTCGTAGTGTCCATCTCTGGTATTGAACGCAGTTTTCCACTTGTCACCTTGACGAATCCTAATAAGGTTGTAAGCACCACGTAGATCCAGTTTGGAAAAACTCTTAGCACCTCGAAGACTATCAAAAAGTTACGAAATGAGAGGAAGAGGATAGCGATTTTTCATAGTAATTTTGGTGAGACCCCGATAGTCAATGCAAGGTCGCATCTTTTTTCTTTACGAAGAAAAACCCGGCCCCAGCGGGAGATGTGGATTTGAGGATTAACCCCCTCTGAAGATTCTCGGCAATATATTCTTTCATGGCTTTAGTCTCAGGCATAGTCAATGGATAGGTGGCTCCTCTGGGCGGTGAGGTCCTGGGGAGCAATTTGATAAGACAATCTTAGGCGCGATGTGGAGGAAGTATCTCAGACTTGACTTTATCAAAGACATCCTTGAACTCGGTATATTCATCCGGCAATAGTACCCTTACTTTGTCTTCTGATAAGTTAGTTGCGCAGACACGACTTGAGCCCTCAAGACAATTTTGAACGCAGTATGGGCTCCACTGGATAGGTTCTTTGTTCAACCAATTGATCCGAGGGTTATGGATCTGTAACCAGATTAGACCCAGGATCACTGCTATGGACGGAGTGTGAATGACGTTCAATGTAATATCTTCCAAGTGGTTATCTGCTGACCTCATCTGGAGAATCTGAGTCTCCAAAGAAATGAACGTGGGTTGGAGTGGTCTACCATCAATATCCTCCAAGGCAATGGGGTTCTTCTTGCGAACAAGAGGAATATTATGGTTCTCTGCAAAATTCTGATCTATAAAGTAGCTACCGGATCCAGAATCAAGAAAGGCCAAAGTGGAGACAGAAAATCCCTCTCCTGACAGGGAGATAGGAACAAGGATCCTAGTGGGATTAGAAGTGGCTATAGGGGATGAAGAGATCGTTCCTAATGAGATTCCCCTAGACCTCATGGGAACCTTACATTTCCCAACTTTTTGGGGCAAGAGAAATCGAAATATCCAGGACGCCCACAATACAGACAAAATCCCGCATCTATGCGGCGTTGCTTCTCCAAGCGTGAAAGAGTAGTGACTCCCAACTGCATAGATTCAGACGGGTCCATGGCAGGTAGTTCAGACTGGCTCACCTGGCTGGTGATTCGCCATTCCAGTCCGTCTCTGTGGCAATGGTCCTAAACTCGAGTGCATAACGAGCGACTGGCCGATTGCCCTGGGAAATATAGAATAAAGCAGAAGCTGCAGATACCTTTCGGCCCGGCGTGTTGAACACCCTGCGGAATTCCTTGGTGAAGGCTCCAATGCTTTGGGTGAGGTCGGACCTGTGAGAAGAGAGATTATGTAGGCTATCTTAGAACGAGAAGAAGTTAAGCAGGAAGGATTCATCTCAAACTGAATGAAGCATTGGTTTAGGAAACCCTGGCACTCGTGAGGATCCCCGCCATACCGGTTGGGCGCGGGGAGCCGGGGTTCAGACAGACAAGAAGGCATGGCCATGGTGCTGGAGACCATCTGTGAGGGGTCCGAGTGTGGCCCTTGTAGACAGAGGAACAGGGCTCTGAAGTCCTTCTGGAGGGCCCTCAGGTGTTGATCACTAGATTCTAATTTGTTTTCAAGGCTGGACAGGACTTTGGCGTGCGTGCTCAGGACTCTTCCTACCTCAGCGGGTCGAAGTTTGTTTTGTCGAGCATACTGTAACGCATAGCTCACCACAAAGGAGGCGCGATCGCGGGGCTGAGGTAGGGATTGGTATAGAACGCCGACCACATCCGCGAGGGCGCATCTAGAGTGTAGGATGGTCTTGCAAGCCGGGTCGGGATTATAGAAGACAGCGTAAATGTGGTACTTGCTGGGTCTAGGAGTGGAGAGTAGCGGATCGTTGAGCTACGTAGCCGGTGTCAGGATTGGAGAGAGTAGAGGTGTCGTAAAGCCAAAGCCGGGGTCAGTGCAGGACAAAGCAGGATCGTCATATAACAAAGCCATGGTCAGTGCAGGAGAGTATCACAGTGTCCAAAGTCCAAAGCAGGGTCAGGCAGCAAGAGAAAGGCAGGGTTCAGGATTGCAGCGAGATGCAGCGTCACAAACCAAGGTTATGCTCGGCATAGACTGGAAGTTCATACAGGGTATATAAAGGACCTCCCACCAATGGGAGGCATCCAGGAAGCAGTGGCACCCTCACCGATAGGCTTCTGGATCGCACAGGTGCGCCCTATTGTGCTGCCGATTAGGAGTGGAGGTGGGGACATTAGTGACTGCGCGCGCCGCGCGTAACCTGCGTGTCAGACTGGCATGCGAACCGCCGCTGAAATGCCCTTTCTGAGATCCTTTGGATCCTGCCGGACAGGTGAGGGTTAAGTGGTTTGAACCAACAGAATGGCAGATCCTCACACCGAGCAGTTCATGCATCTAAAATTACAAGGTCTGCCTCCCTCTAAAAAATTACGAGTTTTATAGTTGGCCTAATTGTCAGCATGGTTAAGGGTATCAGACAGATTTCTCCCTCTCTTATATGCGATCATACTGTAGGTGCTGTACAGCAAACATCAGATAATATGTCATCAGTTCTTTCCAACAGAACTACAGAATTTGTGCAATCCATTGACCAACAAGGCACAGACAATTCGGCCTCTGATCAAGGTACCAAAGTGTGGAAACTCAAATCCACCTTTATTCCGCCATTTAGAAACCAATC